>NW_026623449.1:1249333-1282312 GCF_030028575.1 Malurus melanocephalus
CAGCTTTGCCAAAGCTTTTTTTTTTTTTTTTTTTAATATCAGAAATTAGTATACATTGTGACATTAAAGCTTTACACTGCAAACTGGGACATACCCACGTTCCCATTCATAATGGAACTACTCATTTTGGGATGGAATCTTCTATTCTCAAATCCAATTTATTGTGTGAAACAGTAAATTAATGGCAATACCTGAAAGATTTATCATCTGTGAAGAAACACATTAAAACTATTGAGAGCCCTATAGTGCCCTGAGCTGTTGCAGGTAAAGAAAAGGAAAATCTATTTACCAAAAAAWTTTTCTGTTATCAGAGCTAGAGCTAATGGTCAGAATATGCATCATATTTACATTAATTCTTGTTTGTGATAATAAAGAAGGCCAGCCCGATTTAACATTTGCTACTTCTGGGTACAAAAAGCCCCAGTAGTGTGTTTTTCTAATCTGAGAGTTTAAAAAAAAAATAAAATTCAAGCAATCTGTATTATTTTCAGGCTTTTAAAGTCTCTCCTGAAGCCAGAAAGGCCAGAAAATACTGAATTCTTCACATAAAAATTACATTCATCTCCAGGCTTGATAGCTTAAAGAGCAGAATCTGGTTGATTAAACTAAAAGATACTCTTAGAGATTTGCTTAATGCTTTRAAGTAGAGGAAAAAATATTCTGCTAAGTGTGGATATAAGCAGAGATGTAGTGCTGGCGTAAAATTGCTGTTGGTCCTCTTATGGTGGCTACATGTGCTAAATGCTGTCAACAGCTGTCTTCTGTTTTTCTGAATTCRGAGATAACTAAAATCCACAAACACCCAAGCTTCTTGGAGAAACTTTAACAGAAGCTGGGGACAACTGAATGGGTGCAGATTTTATTGCTCCAGCAAAGGCAGTCTATTACCACAATATTCAGAGGTTCTGGGGAATTTGCCTTCCATTGGTGCCTTGGAACAGCTTTTCTCAGAGCTTCAAGTTTTCTTCGCTTCTTGGTTGGGTGATTCTAATGAGGTAAAATCTGGACAAATTTGATGGAGGGGAAAGGCCMTGCTTGTACCTAGCCAGCTTTTTGGGCTGGTAGAAGAAGTAATAAGCCCTCCAAATAAATAATTTTGCAATCACAGGAAACTGGAAAGCATCATACACACACAACTGTTATTTCAGTTGTGCCCCACCTCAGTTTAACCGACTATTTAAAACAGCTAAACCCCAAAATGTTGGGGCAGTTWCCCACCAGACAAGGAGCACTGCAACTTAGCTGACCCAAGGACATCAGATGCAACTGATCCTTGCTTTTAATCCTGTCCCTTCCTATCGCTGAACTGACAATTCCATCTAATCTATTGAGTAGGTACAGGACAGCTTTGTTCTCTGTGGTGTGCCCTGCTGTAAGCCTCTGAGTGCTCATCCTGCCGTGAAGATTTCATGCCAGCCCTATCCAAGGAGTGCCCAGATACACGTCAGGAAACACGTCGAGCACAAGACTTGTTTCGCTGCTCTCAGTGTCATGGGAGCCTTAAGCCATGGCTGGTGTCAAAGGTTCTCTTGGCTTGATTTAGGAGTTTAGCAGTTGTTTTCATCAAATCTTTTGCTGCTTCCCAACTTTTGTGCATTTCTTTTATTCTTTAGAAAATTGTATCAGTGAGTTTTGTCTACCCTTTAAATTAGAAAGGAGATAGATGAGATCAGGGCTTGCTAAATGGAGTTTTAGCATGGGTATGACCACATCACAGGTCCAAGGCCTGCCCTGACAGTGAGGGACTAAAGTTGCACCTATAACACATATTTTTCATGGCTGSTGAATCTTCTAGTACAAATTTATAATATTGCAACCTAAATTTGTCAAAAACCATCATTTCCCTTTCAGTTGAACATGTGCAGCTGTTGCAAACATTGCTGCATGCTGGTACCAAAATATACCACATTTTCCTTCTACAGTTTGAACGGGAAATAATTGTGGTTTCTCAGATCCCACTTTGAAGCAGCGGGTTTTTATAGCTGGCTGACTTTAATAACTGTAATTGTACATGCAGTCCTGCTCCAGCTGTGCACCGGGCACCGTGARTCACTGTCCAAACCCACCCCCTTAGGCTCAAACCACTCTTGCAGAGATGACTCTAAAATACTCCTGAATATCTTCTGCTTCATCATTGGGAAGTTCYCTTCTGGTCAGGCAGCTAYGTTGTGGCCATTTTAGATGGTTTTYCTGAAATYTGCATAGGCATAACGCACATTACAGGCTCCCAAGTTAGAGCTGGGAACAGAGGAGCAGGCTGTCCCCAAGGAGCCTGGCCAGGGATGGGCACTGGTGGTGATCTCACCCCAGAGCATAGCAGAGAAAAGCGTGTGGGCCACAGTGTGAGTCACCAGTGTCATCCTGGACCCTCTCCTGAGGGTGCATGCCAGTCTGGAGWGCCTTCCCACCACTAYTGCTTGCCCCCTTGTGCCTCTTTGCTCTGCTTCTTGTTGATGTCACTTAAGCATTTTTCAGAAATTTGTCCACTTTGTCAGATGAAGCCACAGTTTAAAGGCTCTATGAACTCCTTTCCATCTCCCAAACTGAGATCAGTTTATTAAATAGCTCAGTATTTCCTGGTGTGGCTGTAAAAAATAAAGAAACTGAGGCAGAAAAGTGGCATTCAYTTCATCTTGCCAAGTGGCCAGTAAGAAAGCTGTGGGAAGGAAGCTTATCCACTTCCAGCTCTCTTCCCAGCAGCTTTTTCCATGCTGTAAATAAAGCTTAAATACTTAAATATTTTTAAAATAATTATAATAAATGCCTTCCTATTTCATACATTTCCTGCCCACGTAGCATATTTACATATTGCTTGTAGCTGGAAGGTATAATTAGAGATCCCTGTTTGGGCACCTGACTCATAGCACCTTTACCTTGCCACCATAAATAGGCATGTTCAGCTGAGACTGCTCGTSATGTGATGCCTCAGCCTGTGCATCGAAGGTGCCCTCTGCTACTGATCTCTTGGGTAGACTTCAAAATAGGACTTCTTTTCCATAGGAAAAGGCTGTTTCAATGAATCCCAGCAGATGTTTGCACAGGCTTTGGCCCTGAGCCTGGCCCTCAGCCTATTGCTGGTGTCATCAGGTGGGGTGAAGGTCACCTTCAAGTCAAAGCAGCCATGAGACATCTCCTAAGTGAAGCGTGGTGAGATGCAGAGGCTCTGTTGGTGTACTGCCAGCACTACTGTCCGTGTCAGCTGTGCTGGAGGCCAGCTGCTCCTGCTCTGCTCTGGGAGGTKCTTGRTGGCAAAGCATCAGGTCTGTGCCAACCAGCTGGCCACAGGCAGGAATCAGGCACTTGGATGTGATTTCCTTATGTGCTGAGGAATGCAGGAGGTGGGGAGAGGGCTGTTTGAAGGTATCTCAAGGAGCTGGGTCTGCAAGTGCGCTCTGTAGTGCTACACTGCCCATAGCAGGTATTTGAATTGGCAAAGAGAGGACTTTGTCCAAGAAATGTCAAATTTCCCTTGCCTAAGCTGGGAACATGGCCAAGGTGSTATGTGGGTTATCTGATGCTTTGGGAGGTCCTTGACTATATGTGTGTGAATTGTAYCTACTGAGCAGGATGGTTTTCCAGCAGGATCAGACTTGGGCAAATCCACTGTGCAGTCCTGAATGGTATCTGGAGTAAGACTTTCTGAAATTTTTGTAATACCCTTAGCAGAGGCAGAGTACATGCATTAGAGCACATGTGTGCCTTAGMTTCCCAGTTTCCTGGTAAGCCTGAGTGGTTTTACTGCATGAGGGTTGCAGCCACTCCTGGACACACTCCAGAGTCCTGGGATAACATGGAACAATTACTCTAAGTGGGGAAAAGATATACTCAGCACTCTCTAGGAAAAATTATAGTTGGCCTGTAATTGTGCCCCTGTGTCTGCATTGTTTAAAAAGTCAGTTCCAAATGCTTTCCTGGGTGGTGTGAAATTGTATAGTTCATCAGATCTGATCCAGTCTGTAAAGAAATGTTTACTGTAGACTTTCAAGAGATTATCAGGAATCCTGGAAAGTTGCTGAACTTGATCTTTCTTGACTGACAGAATGAATCCACATAGGATGCAGAGACGGATGTGGTTTCTCAAGCAGAATACCGACATTCTTAAAGGAGGCTACAGGCAGAGGGAATCTTAATTTTAGTTATTGAACATAGAAACATTCATCTGCTTGTGCAGCTCTTGGAAGGGAGGAAGGACATGGTCATTCTGTGCAGTCCTTTGTGGAAGCATTGTAATAGCTCAAGTTGTTCTCCAAACAGCCAAGTGGCACTGASTGTCACCTGGAAGAATGAAGTACCAGGGAGACTTTCCAAATGGCCTGACCTTGTGCCATGGTCTCCAAAGCTGCACATGGATATCAAGGGACTTCTGTAACATTAGAATGGTATTTGCTGGGTCTCAAATGATCGGTTTTTGCAGATTAGCAATCTATCCAATGAATAATAAAATCTTGTCTAGCAAAAACTGCTGCCAACATTTAAAAATATATACCAAATCCTCTTCCCATTAAAACAATCTTGTTAATGTTGTCTGTTCCAAACATAATTATATTTTACTGTTCTTGTTTAAGTGGTTTTTCTCAGATTTCTGTGGAAGCATGTGTTTCACAAGGCATATCAAAGTTGTCTCATGGACAAAAACATGTAAATGTGAAGCATGTCTTTTGCTTGAAATTCCCTGTAAAATGGCTAGCAATGCTGTCTTAACCATTCAGAGGCATGAGTGGAAAAAGGGATTTTACAAGCACTCCAAGCCTGGGTCTGTGGAAGAGCTGTGATGAGCCTGTGGCTCTGCAGTCACCCATCAGGAAATCACCCAAATGTGCTTTCTGTGCCACAGTTTTGACAGTATCTGGGTTCTGCTAATGAAAAATATAACACAAGATCCACGTGTGGCTGGGTGGGCTCCACAGTTCCAGCTGTACCTGCTGTTGTGATAGATAATCCCCGCTGTTGCTCCTGGGAGSAGTTTCCTGCAGCACTGCAGGTGGGAAGTTTCTCTTTTGCACTGGCTCCACATTGRGCTCTTTCTTCTTAATGCAGCCAATACCCTTAAGGAGGACAAGTTCACTTCTTCCTTGCCCAGTTGTTCAAGGTGAATCATTAACCAAGCTCTTGAGTCTGACAAACCAAAAATGTTTGTTGAGTGCCTTTTGCAGGCTGCACGGATACTTTGCCTTCTGCAGGAGGTAATGTTTCCTTCTCCCACGGAATAAACGCACCACAGAGTCCCTCTGCTCACCCCTGTGCTTTAACCAGACCTGAAGTAAGTATATAATAATATATAGACCTATATCTAGCTACATATATATATATATATATAAAAGTTCTGTGTTGCTCCTGCTTTATGCATGAGGAAAGGGGATGGCGTACACATCCTGAAGAAAGAAGTTAACTTTTCCTTGGATTCTTCCTTTGTAGCCTGTCAAGTCTTTCGGCGAGAGGAATTAAAATCTTTTTCCTAGTAGCACCCCCCTGAACTGAAATAATTCTCCAGGATGATGATGATGACAGTCCACATGTTTCAACATGGTGTTTCCGCCACAGATCTTTTTCCTTGTCTTGAAACCATTTCCTTGGTGTGCTGGACTGAAAATCCCTGAAGGAATAGCATGGTTGAGGTGGAGGTTGGTTGGCTTTGCCCTTGCTCCATGAGCCAAGACTGAAGAATTCCTGAAATGCTGCAACTATCAATCAGGTGAGTGCTTTCATTRTAAATCTGTGAATCCTCTTAAGCCCTATTTGTAAGACATGAATGGCAGCCTGCAGCCCACCTACTCATGTCACTCCCATTCATGCCAAAGATACAGCAGCAAATACTGATTTCTCTCTTTTTAATGCAAGTATGTGCAAACTGCATTTCCCTGACATAAAAAGAATTATCTGGATAATTAACTAATACAGTTAAAGCACACCAGTTTGAAAAGATGTTCTTGTCTGCACATTTGACATGAATGACCTTGATTTTGCAGCGAAGTCAGTGAGATGGCACCTGAATGCAACGGTTTGGGTTTGTGAAGCTTTGCAGAATGATGGCCTTTATTTGTATKTCTTCCAGAAACTCTCCTTATACTGCTCACAAGCCTCATTTAGAGAGTTATACTGAGACAGCACATTCAAGCCTTCATTATTAGGGGATGTCTGCGATGCCATTGTCTGTTTGACATTAATTCTTCCAGCTGTGCATCTATGTATTGTAATTGCCCTGGTTTATTTGGTCGCAGTTTGTTTTTGCAGTGTCCTTGTGCCTGCTCAGCATTCATGATGCTGATGTTGAACCTGGGCTGTACTGCAGCAGAAAAATATGGGAATATATGGAGATATCAGATGAAGCACTGGTCTCTTCACTTACTCTTGGCTCTGCAATTTCATCATTCCTCCATGGAGGAGCTGTGCAGGCATAACTGGCCGAGGTATGGGTGAACACAAGCTCTGCAGGAGATAAAGGACCCCTTGCCCACAGCAGAAACAGCAAGCAACTGAAATTCTCAGAAGTCTTTACTGCATTCTTAACTGCAGTATTTCCTTGCTCTGTAATCCAGCCAAAGTTAGGTAGATTTTAATAGGGATAGACACATTTCTACCACAAAGGTCACCKCTCTGCCAAATTCCAAAATTTCCCTATGAAGCTAGAGATCCTCATATAAAAGGTTGTCTGGATTAATTTAAYATGTGCCAAGCAGTATATATTTCCTTTAATAATATTCCTGGAAATGGCTGAACTGTTTTGGCTAAGGCAGATGCTGAACCGTTCAGACTGAAATGCTCAGTGCAAAAATTTGGCAAAATAGAGTAACGTGCCATTTTGTTGACAGTGGGGAAGGCTGAGCACCATGGCAGCAGGGAGGGGAGATAGCACTGCTGGTCACCCAACCAAGGCCAACCAACAAGTGCTTTTAGGAAACTGTCAGCTTAAAGCCAGTGAGGAGCATCTTTGGGCTCCCACACTCTGTGTTTTATTAGTTCACTTTAAACAATGAACACAGAAACCCAGAGGCATCAGTGCTACTTCCATCTACCTTGAACTGCTTAAATATGTAGTTTAAATCACCCAGACTCCTTTCTCCCCACCTGTATTGTTCACGGGCTTAAGGCTGGGTCTATATCTATATGGAATCTGTAGTTATGTATTGGAGTTTGGCCTGAAGTAATTTGTATTCCCACCGTGGAAGTCCATCTGCAGAACCTCTGTGTGCCAAACAAAGGTGTCCCCCATAGGTGTTTCACCATAYAGTTATRTCTTTTGGGTTAAAGCCTTATAGGRCTGTGATGTAAATGAGGACAAGGCTCTGTTTGCTCTATGCCCTGTCTCCTTTCTCTGTGTTTTAGGACCCAAGTAACAGGGATTTATGTCGTGTTCTGCTTCCTTAATTTATTACAAAAGTGGTCTGGGAAAAGCCCTGGCACCCCTTACCAAGTTGGCTTTGTCTCAGGCAGTACTATTATTTTGGGGTTAGACATGAAGTTCCGGTCTCTAGAATTGAAAATGCATGTATGAATTACTGAACAAACAAACCTGTTACATGTTTATAAGATTGTGTGCCCATTGACCTCAGCATCCCAAGCTGGATTATCATGCCCTTTCCACATTCTTGCTGTGCAAGCCCTTTCCATGCCCTCACTTGCTACTCAGACATTTTTTTTTTTTTTAATGATACTGGTACCAGAGCATTGACCCAGTATTTCTTTGAACTGCAGAGCTCTGAATATTACTTTTTTTATGGATACAATGCGTGCATGCTGTGGCTTTGGGCACAGGGTGCATCAGTGTTAGTGCAAGGCTTATAATAGCCTCTAAAGATAATTTGAGAAGTTGCTTACCTTTCCCCAAGGAACAGGACATGTCTTTGTATTTCCACCTTCAGATACACAACCCACTTGTGGGCTTGACTGCATAACAAATACAGTGTGAGAGTCATCCTTGTTTATGCAGATTTCCTTTTTCTCTCCTTTATGTTTTGCTTTGCCCCCTTGGTTGCTTTCTGCCTGTTTTCTCTGAAACTAGTGATTTCTGGGCAACTTACAGTTCATAACCAAAGAAAAGTAGTGGGCAAGCAGCAACTGCTCTSTTAGGTGGCCCAGGGTGACCCTGTCACTACTTTGGTAGGAGAAAGAAGCTTTCTTTTTCAGAAGAGCACAGCTGTCCTGGGCTTTGTGCACACAAGGGTGCTCAGCGAAGCCGCTTGACCCCATGCTGGCACAGTGACCTCTGCCACTCTGACTGATAACAGTGATGGCAGTTTGTGTTGGGGCTTTGTTCTCTGCTCCACAGAGAGAAACATTAAACTGCAGTGACTAAGTGCCTTTTCAAAGGCTACATAATGAATCAGTGAATGAACAACAACCCCCAGCAGATACAGGCCCCCTTCTCTCTGCAGAACAATGCCTTTTTCCCCTGTATGAAGATGTGCACATMGTATAAGTTGCATACAGAATTATGTGTTTCAAAAGAAATATTAATATTAATATTTTTATTGTAGTGATGCCACTGTCCTCTAGGCTCTGTAAATAGCAGCACCAAAACAATGTGAATTATTCCTTTTATGCAAAACCCTGGCCAGTGAAATAGCTTTTCAATACAAAATAAAATTGCTGCACAAAAGTTTGACAGCTACATTCATTATATGTGTCAATCAAAGAATCCTAAAGGCTTTATTGTCCCTGCACAGTGTCTGAACAATCTGCTAGCCCAATATGCCGCAAAGCTATTTTCTCACTACTCCTTTCATTTAAAAAATAGCCACCAATAACTTTTGACAAACAGTCTGAGAAAACTGCATGAGCAGCAAGGAAATCTTAGATTTTCTTGGGTATCTGTGGGCTGGAGCCTTCCACTTACTGGGCTCTGTCACTTGTCACAGTGGATGACATTTGGTCAGAAACACGGAGCACTCAAATTACTCCACAAAACCAAGGCAGGCTGGGGTCGTGGGGAGGGCATGGGATGTTAGAGAGGAAAAGTTGTGCTAAAGAGAAGCTAATGGAATAATTTTTAGTTAGGGCTTTTTGTTGCTTTGCCAGGTATCAGGCGTTCAAGCTGCTCTGTCCCAGGTTTCCCCCAGGTGAGGCTGGGCCCGTTGACCACCCTAGAGCTCGGGAGCACGGGGCGTGCTCGTTTCGCTTTGATTCCTGCTTTCCATCCCGCTTGATGCTGCCCAGGCGAGCTGTCAGTAATGTCTCGATGTGCTGTAACCGGGGCAGGGGCTCGGGCGGGAGCGGGGCCGTGTCCCGGGAGGCGGCTCCAGCGGCACAGGGAGCGAGGGCCCGGCAGCCGCGAGAGGGAGCAGCCGGCACGGCCCCGCTCACACGGATCCCACTGAGGGAGGATCCTCCGCTCGGCCCGGCCTGCTGTGCCCACTTCTGGCATCCTCCGTGCGAGAGACATGGAGCGAACCCAGTGGAGGGGTCCAAACGTGATTGAGGGACCGGAGCATCTCACGTGTGAGGGAAGGTTGGGGGAGCTGGGCCTGGTCACACTTGAGAAGAGATGGCTGAGAGGGGACCTCATCAAAGTCTGTCAGTGTCTGAAAGGAGGGTGCCAAAAGGATGGAACCAGGCTCTGCTCAGTGTTGCTCAACAGCAGGACGAAAGGTAATGGCAGGAACTTATGCAAAGAAGTTCTCCCTGAACAGGAGTAAGAGCTTTACTGTATGGGTGACCAAGCACTGGAACAGATTGCCTAGAGAGGTTGTGGAGTCTCCCTCCTTGGAAATATTCAAAAGCTATCTGGACACAATTCTCAATAACCTGCTTTGGGGGACTCTTGCTTTACTGGGACTAGATGACCTCCATCAGTCCATTTTCTGTCTTAACCATTCTGTGAAAGTGTGACATTGTCATCTTATGCTATGATAGWTCACACTAAATCTGATTTATGAGAGTGTCATAACTTAACAATCTTTGTTCTGGTCTGGAACCCAGATTAAGGGTCACAATTCAAAATATTTTGGAGGTTGGTTGTTTCCTCTAAGTGCTCAGCTTGGTTCTCAGTGTGTGCTGGTGCATGGCTTTGCTCTCAGACCTTGGTCATGTGCACTGCAGMAGCAGCAGCAATATCTCAGCAATATTCCTGCACGTGTGTCTGCCTGTGCCTTTCTGGCAGCTGCTTTTGGGACGAGGTGCTGCTCTTGGCCTGTGCTAAAGGGCTCACCTAAAAGTGTGAAGAATAGCCTTGCTCTTGTGTTTGGGACTGAACCATGGGGGTGAACCATGCATCCTCTGTGAGGAGATATTGCAAAAGGATTGCTGGTCGTGACAACTAGTGTTTCTTCTGAAAAAGCCTGGTGAAGAAATGGGAAAAATGGAAACTTTTAAAGAATCGAGGTGTTAATTCATGTGCTGAGAAAGCTGTGCTGCCCACTCACCATCCCCAAAACTCTGTGGCATTTTCCTGAGGTACACTGCTTGCTGCTGCATCACGGGCATGTGTTTGATCACAGGCAAAATTAAACATGCTTTTGTAATCAGTAGACTCCACAAGTAACTTCAAGGTATGTGGGAGTAAAAAGACATAGACTGACACTTCTCACAGTGTTCAGGTTTGCATGTTATRGTGTGTTCTCTCCCCATGCAGCATTGGCCTCTTTTTGAAGTCCTGTACAGAGCCCTTTTATTAATGTTTTAATACCATTAATAATTACCACCAGTGTGGCAATGGCATAGAAGTCTTTTCAGGGCAGTTGGTGGCGAGTACCACATATTGTGCAACAGAGTGTCTGTTATCTGATAGAGCTGATTGCCAAAATGACAACTGCCTTTCATTTCAGGTTTGCAAGACTGGACTCTGCTGACAGGATGCAAACGGCGCTCTGTAAGCAGAGTGGGCTGTGCTTTACTCACTAGTCCACTTCTGGCCAAGGACACTGTAGTGTGTGGGTGCAATGATAAGAACAATGCAAAGACCTCTCCTCCTGTGGTAGGGCTAGGACTCCACCAAGTTGTTATGCTTGGTGCTGTAYGTGGAAAAAAAAAGCCTACCCTTGTCTGAAGCCTCTGCCATGAGCACCACTGCTTCGTTTTGTTATTTTGACCCTAAAGGAAACCCTCCTGCAGGAATGTGGTCCCCGACCCTTCTCTTTCTGTGAACAGGAGGTAGTGGTGGCTTTGCAGGGGGAATAAACCTGTCTTGCTGTCTCATTTCTCTGCTTTATGGGAAAATATTATGACTCCCTCTGTCTGGGCGATTGCTCATGCTTCTGCACCCTCAGACTTCATCTGTAAACTTCTAGCAAAAATTGTTACTGATGCTGAGATGGCTTTTGCCAGCTAGGAACTGTTTCCCAGTGTCACTCACTTGTAGTTGGCCTGTGGAGCTGCTGTGGTATTTTCTCAATGTTTAATGTGACCTAATTGTGTACTTCCACTGTCTGGGAGGATCAGCTCTTCTGGTGTGACAGTTGCCATAAAATCAGTGGTGTTCAGGAACCTCTCTGGCATTTGCAGCTGGGTGTACGGCACAAGTTCCTTGATTTTGCTACATCAGCCTGGTGAAACATTGCAGGGCTGTGTGCAGCCAACTGCTTTATGTTACTCCTGGTAACAGCTTGTCTATATTTAAAAAAAAAAAAAAAAAAAAAAAAGTAACCTCCAGCTGTTTGATTTGCTCTAGGGGGAAAAAAAACTTTCTAATATCTTCATATTTACTTGGCACATTTGGTTTGAAAGGAGATGGATTGCTTTACAAGATAAATGACAAAGCAAGAGAAGAAAAAGTGTGTCAGTGGCTATACCATTAGAGGGGAAGACATTTTTGACATGGGGGTCTCTCTGTTGGCCTTTCTAGGTTTGAGGATTTTTTTATAAGTCAGCTTTTTGGACCYGCTGCCCAGCAGCATGCTCCTTTGAGCACAGCCAACTAATTCCCTCAATGCCCATTGTCACCCCTTGTTATGACCCACCAGGAGGGGAAGGTGCAGAGCTGTATTGAAGGAGAGGGGTGGAAGTGGCCACCTTGGCCGAAGCAATCAGCACCTCCCTCACAGCTATGATGTATTTCCCTTGCCCACTCCAAACCTGTGGTGTAGGAGCCTCCCCATTGCAGCACCCACCCCTCCCAATGTTCAGAATAGTAAATAAATTCCTATATCCTTTTGAAAGGGCTGGAAAATGGTCCTACTTGAGGCACTAGCACTGAGCAGAGCTAGGTTCTCTGAGCAGGTTGGTGCTGAGGCTGTGCCCTTCCTGCCAGGACCATGCACCCCTCTGCCCTGGTAAGCAGCTGGCAAGTTGAGAAATGTGGTTCAGCACTTTTTAAAAAATAATAAATTGTGCAGCTGTCCTGGAAAGGATTAGAAGCCAGTTCTAGAAAAGACTACAGTAGTTTTTAGTGAAGAGTTCTGCTGTGTTCTTAATTATTTATAAGCATCAGGATATAAGGAAACCATGTTAACCCTTCAGCAGCAGAAAGATTGCAAATAATCTAATAAATGACATATGCAAATTTACAGGTTGAGTAGGTTTAGTTACAAGTTCTGAGACTTAAAGTGAGAAAATACCRGAAATAAGATTTCTGCTTAATATTTTGTATGGCAGGCAGCTTGTTTGGTCAGGCAACCAGATTAGATGAACATTGTAGGTCCCCTTCAACTGAAATAACATTATTTCACATTTCTGATGGCACAGCCCTCTCCTAAAGGGTCACAGATTTGCTTACCACCCCTGCCCTGGTTGGTCTCACCACCTTTCACTGTAGTGGGTTTTATTCAGGAGATGAATCAGGGGCAGGTTGGTGCCCACGAAGTTCCTGCTCCATAGCCTTGGGCTAGACAGGGCTGCAGGAGCACTGTGGAGGGGTCATTGGTTCTGGCAGTTGAATGGTGTCAGGAGAAGCCTTTTTGGGCTCAGAAACCTCTGTGCTAGAAGGACCTGTACCTGTCCAGAGGCAAATCCAAAGAGTCTTGCAGGAAATGTCATTTGCCATGTTCTCAGAGCAATGAATATTGTGTCAGTACRTGGCTGGAGATGTTGTCAGACCATTGCGTGTACCATTCCCTGGGGCATGTTTGCTCAGAGCATGGGGCACTGAATCACTGACTTGGAACTACTCTGCTCCTCCACAACTTCATCTACTGTATTGCAGAAAAACTTAGAAGCTACAAGAGATTTTTGAAGTCCCATTGTGCCCTGGATCTTATAAAAAAATTTCCTAACTAACTCAATCTAAATAAGCTGTATCRAAGGCTACTTAGAGACATTCCATCAGTCTCAAGATGGAATATGGAGTGCCAGCATACAGAACTCATCATTGTTCATTTTAACAGGTGTCCAAATATTGATGATGTCAGTGGTTTGACCTGGCAGTCTTGCAGTGCTCAAATCACGGCTTCCACCTTAGCAAATGGAGGTTTAGAACATTTCYGAGATGTTCCAGTGCAGCAAGAAGAGGATCCTGGAAGTCACAGCTGGAGAGATGGAGATCCCAGAGGAACATCACTCCTGAAGGACAATGATCTCTGCTTTTCACTGGCTGCTGGCACTGCTGATCCAYGTGGGCTGGGCAAGGCAGTGCTGCCTTCTTTATGCAAATCAGAAGAGCAAGGAAAGCTAATTGCCAGGTAAGGTTTCATTCTCAGCTGAACCAAGAGGTATCAGCTCCAAACTTAGAGTGATAAAGTCAGAAGCTTCAAACCCAGAAACTTGTGTTTTGTAATATCCTGCAGAAGAGAAGAGGAGTTTAAAATAGAGATTAGTCCACATTGTATCTTTGAAGCTTGGATGCATGCCCATAGCTGTGGTTCTGAAATGCTTCTCAAGCTGGAAGGCATGTGGATAGGAAATCTTGCAAAATATCAGATTTCATAGGATTTCTGTCTCTTAAAATTAGCCTTGTTGCAGGATTTGGACACTATCAAGACTTAGTTCTGTTTTAAAGCAGAGACTTACTTTTGAAATGARCCTAATCATGAATTTGAATTGAATCTTTACATAGTACCTTTTCCAGATGCTCCAATAACACCTGTTAGTACAGCTACAAATAGAAAAGTATTTAATATTACTTAAAATGTGCAAAAGCAATGTATATCCCTGGTACTGAGCCACAGCATAGCTTCTCCTGGCACTGCTTGTGCTTATGGGGCCTGTGAAAGCATATTTAATGCAGAGCAAGTGCCTTTTACACATGCGTGAGCCATGTTCACATGTACTGTCCTAACATGGGGCCCTTTGGCTGTTAAAGAAAAGAAAACTCTTTTTTATTCCTTTTGCAGGCTATTTTTTGCACTTATTTTATATTGCTTTTAGTTCAAATGTAAGTCTTTGGAGGAACATTTAAGTGGAACAGCAATTTTTTAATGTATTTATTATTAAATACTTGTGTGTGAAGGCTTTGTGGGTGGTTTGATGACCTTTATACTGTGTTGTAAGATAATTTAAAGAACTTTAAGTGCATGAACACGCTGGAATATCAGAATGAAAATTATCAGCTTAAATTAAAGGCTGTGTAAATTCATTCCCTTTACATGGAGAAGAGTTTTGCAACGTGCCAGTGCAGCTGGATATCAGAGATATTTATCTCCACTGGATATCAGTGGAGATTTAGTCCTGCACCTTGAGACACGGATCTCTTGGCCCTGCATGAACTGTGATCACTTTCCACCATGGCCTGGTCAGGTTTGGGATAATTGTGGGGATGACAAAAAGAGCATTCTTTCCTGTGGTAGTCTGTGCCAAATCCCACTCCCAGGATTTACTATTTTGGAAGCAATAGGACTTTTCAACAAAACAGGTAGAATTGTGGACAACTTCAACTTGGCAAAACAGTACATTTCAGAAGCTTGTCTTCGTAATGGCGGAGAGGTCTTATTTGATTGCAAGGAAATACATAATTGCATCAGACATTTAGCAAAAAGAGTCTGTATTTGGCAAAGTCTTAAACAGCCGAAAATAGGAGAATGTGAAGGGACATACCAGGCAGCTTGTGCTAACAGTTGGCCCTACCACAATCTGCAACAATTYCTTGATACAATCAATTGGTTGAATGCTTAGCATATCATCTCTCAAACTCTATTAATATTTTAGTTGTTTACTGCTTAGAGAGTTGTTTACTGCTTTTAGGGGTGCAGATTTGGAGGCTRCAGCCTGTTCCCACCAATATTACAAGTTTTCTAGTGCTTCAGCTTTGCATGCCTTCAACTAAAATTAATTGTCCTTATTCGAGGTATCTCTTAAACACAGACTTAAACTCTCCTGGATGTTCTTGTGGCTAACCCAAGAGAGCCTTTAACTTAAACCCATGTTTCTTTGCCTTCATCACTATATATTAGCATATACTCACTAACAGTTCATGTGCTATAGCGTTGGAATGAATTTTGGAGTTTTTCTGAATGTGGATGTAAGTTTGGTCATTTTCTTATTTTAGGTATTACAGCTTTCTAGGCTGTTTTGAAGTAGGTGTTGTACACAAAATTATGGTGTTCGGTATAATCTATTTCTGTAGGAAAAGGAACATATTTTCCTACCTATTATGGAATGCTCTGATGCAGAGGACAGTTTATTTCTAGCTCTATTTTTTTTCTATCCCCATTTTTAGTGCTGTCAGTCTTGTCCCGTGTTATTAGGACAGTTTTCAACACCACTTACTCCTAGTTTTAAAGCAAAGAGAGAGCTTAATTTTTCATTTTGTGGGGATTTCATTTGCAATTTTTAATTTTTTCTTGATACAAGATGTAAAAGAAATGCAGGAAAACAGATCTTGCTAATCAAATGATGCATGTACGGCATTCCACAAAACTGAAAAAATGTTTTCAAAAATAGAAAATGAATCRTTCAATTGCAGAAAGGTTCAAATAGTGCATTTAAGTCATACTAAAGCTTTCTGTTACCAACTTATATACCGATCGTTTTTCTCCAAAGCTACCACATTTCAGTTGCAGCTGCCCAGCATTTTTCAGAAGTTTACAAGTCTAGTTGGGTGTCATAGAGGGTTTCCTTGCAAATAAGCAAACCTGCAGGACTTCATAGACAATGAAATGCAACTATTCTGTCTTCATCAGTCTTTTTCATGTCGGTATGAGTGTTTTAGCTGGTCTACCTTTGTCCAAAATACATTCTTTCATTGTGTCTTGGAGCAGGTGTTCTCTTCCCATCCTTCTTTCCATTGGCCTCACATGAAATCTTGCTTACGCTGATGTTGTATCAGTTGTGTAGAACACATCTGCCTTCCAACAAACAATTATGTTTATGGAAATAATGTCTTCTGGAAMTGGAAATTTAGGTTAACAGATTCAGGAGCCCTCATTAGGTAATACCTAGTGTAACAGAGCAGAGGTTTTGAAAGCAGAGCACCCAAACAGATGTAACTTTAAAACTGCTCAGGAATAATTTAGAGCATTCTCTCAAAGTTTGGGTACTGATTCCCATAAGGTACAAMATGGTATTTCTTCTGTGCTCTGACCTCATCCTCAAGTGATACTACATGAATTCTATACTTACTCATATGTGCACATCCTTTAAAGTTCAGACATCATCTGACTAAAGAAATGCATTCAAAACCAGTCAACAATGAGAACATCCATAGTGGCAGTTTTATTCTTAACTTGTGCCTCTTCTTCAAGTGCTTCCATCTTTTCCATCCTTTGCACTCTGAAGTCAAAGAGGACTTGGCATCATCAGAAGTGTGTTTCCATGTAGTGTTAGGATTCTCCTGTAAAAATGAAAATCTAAGTCTTCTAGGGTTGACTGGTTTTCACTGGGCCTTGCTGTAAGACCCCAATACTGTGTTCTTCCTACAGAGCWACCCAAAAATTGTATCACAGGTGCACACTTAACATTTCAGCTTTATGGAAACTGTCATGCACCAAAGTGTGTTTGATTTCAGAGACATTAGGTCTCACTTTTACCTGCATTTGCAGAGTCCATGTGGGAAACATAGTATTTTCAAGTCTTCTTGAGAGAGCCACWTGGACAGGGAAAAATAGTCTTTCCAGCTTTGTAACCTTAACAGAGATTGCTGTATTCCTTTGGAGCAAAATATGCATGACATCTGGAAACAATTATTCTTTTAAAAATCACTCAGCACTGAAAATGAAAACTAATAAACACTGAAGTTTCCAGTTATCCCACAGTCTGGGTGACCCACACTAGAACAAAGTCATTCCTAAAAAGCCTGAGCAGGGTAGGCACAAAGTTGGTCTTGSATCCTAAAGCTGACCACACTGCTTTGAGACAAAGATGTAACATTTATATGAAATAAGGTGCAAAGGGAGATTTTCTTTCTGTTTTATTATGGGAAGAGAGGAGAATACAAGGAACTGGGTCACACTAGCAGATCTTGTCCATCAAGGAACTGAGCACAGAATTTATGGACTTAGAGTCAAATCATACTTTTTGGTGACATGACTCATTGTTATCTAGCCCTTTTAAAAGAGTCTAATKTAGGAATGTCAAAGGGTTGTAAAAGCCTACGGTGAAAAACTAGTGTGACTGGGGTCTGCTGGGCTAGTGAGGGAGCATGCAGCTCGGCTGCTCTTTGGTGACAGAGTGGGTATCAGGACATTTCAGAAGGGACAGATGCTAAAGCAGATCCTGATTGATTTAGGTCTCTCTAAATGCTGCCTTCAACATTTTCACAATAATTTGGAAGGTGACTGGGAGCTGGTTTCTCCTCCCTCAGCAACATTAAGGTGTGCTCTAATACAGCAATTCCTAGATTAATTATGTTCAAATGACATGGAAGACTATGGGTCTTTTATTAGCCWGTTCGCTCATGGAAACATAAGCTTTCCTGGTTATGGCGTGTCAGTTTGCTTTCTGACTACTCTCAAGATAGAAGTATTCAATTCCTTGAGTTTTGTGAAAATGGGTGACTGTGTAGATGGGAGAGACCCAGAAGTGGAAGCTCAGCAGTGCTCATGGACAGCAGAGGACTTGCCCCAGAAGGAGGTCTCTGGGGAGATCCAGATTATGCAAGGGAGGCCTGGTGGCACAGGCAGAGCTGCAGGACATGTGGAGCCAGCAGTTCCTGGTGCCCTCTACACACCTTTCAGAGGTGGGCCTGCCTTCTCCTCCTGTGTGCAGAAGAGCAGTTTCAGTATTTTTTGCACCATGTCCTTGCAAAAATCTCCCTGTCTTGGTGCCTTTCAGACAACTCTGATTCCCTCCAGCCTTTTGCACCTGCACAGTGCTCACTTGGCACAGGCTGGCATTGCCTTTGCTCTGGGGAAGTCCCTTTTGCAATGCAGMTGGCTGCTGCAGTGTGTAGAGCTTGCTGAGGCAGAGGAGGATGCCAGAGATGGGATGTACTTTAAAATGATGCCCAGTTGCTGTTTTCTGCTGATGTTAATTTTGCTGAGCGTTCTACTACCCAGCGCCAGGGGTTTGATGAACTCCCAAGGTGTTGCACTGTCATGATAAAATATCTGTTGAAGTCCAAGGTATCAAAGGGCCTCACTTACCCTGGTGCACTCTGAGATGGAAAAAACCCTGATGCTGCTCTGTCAGACAGTATGATAAATGGTTAAATGCCCTCTCCTGTTTTACTGAAGACAGGAAAAAATTTATTATCAGGGCTACAGGAAGCCAACTGCTTAATGGTCATGAAGATCCCTGAGTACCTACTGTTCTCCAGAAGGACTAGGTGGTAGTGCTGATGAACATATTTGTGCTGATAAACATTATGCACAATTTGCATGCCAGCTGGATCAGCTACTTACTTGCTATTCTTTTTGCAACCATAATTTTTATCATAAATATTTTCCAGACGTACATCAGTAGCTCATATCGCTTGGCTGGCAAGTCTAAGACAAGACTGTCTTAGTAAGCCAGACGGTTTGTACAAAACAAGCTGACTCTGTACCCCACAAAGTGGTCATTTCCTGATTCTTTTGAGTCTCTGAGCTCTTTCTCAATACCTATGGTACATCTGCAGGCAAATTATGGCAAGAATGTTATAACTCCACAGGCGTTAATGAAGGAAATGGTATTTCGCTAGCTTGGATTATCCCTCTTTCCGTGAAATATTATTTTTAAAACAACTTCAGGTTGGATGAGTGCTGGAAGAAGCAGTTAGGACCCCAGCTCTTGATCTTGAGACTGCAGTTTGCAGTTGCAGTAAAATCTGTCACTGAAATGTAGTTGACACTCTGTGTTGCCTTCCATAGAGAGGATCTGGCAGGGAAGGGTGACTCCCATGACTCTGTACCCGTGATCTGTCTTGGTAAAGTGGATGAATAGCAAGATGAGGTATGGCAAGAAGATAAAGGAAGGACAGAGCTGGAAAGTGAGGAATGGATGGGAGGAAGGGAGCTAATATGCAGAAAAATGGGGAAGGAGCAGAGGTGTGGAATATTAAATCAGCAGCAGAAGTGCAGGTTTCCTTGCAGCCCCCCAAGAGGCCAGAGCCAGGGCCCCGCTGAGCAGCCCCAGAATAGTCCAGGGCTGAAGCTTATACTACACTGGGTGAAGCAAGGGGCTTCTGCCCAGAATACTGCTCTGCCCTCCAGGGAAAGCCTAGGGATGAGATTGCACAGGAATGGCAAGGGAGGTGTTTTGGCAGCCTGTCAGACTGTTGTTCTCCCAGTGGCATTGCTAGTTGGATCAGGATGGAATTTACTCCTCAGTTTAGAGTAGCAGGTGGTTTTTTTGTTGTCCTCGTCACCCTGGAGGAATACAGGCTTCTGAGGGTCATAAGGGCATTTTTCCCTAGGATTTAAGTGTGTGTAGTGATTTRTGATGAAGGAAGGAGGTATAAGGTGATTTTTGGGGGGTTGTTTGTTTTAATGCCCCTGCATTTTCTGAAGGGTGCTTATCTTCAGTGGTCTCTCTACAGTGCTCCCTGTACAGCTGTTAACAAGGGGCACCCTGAAGAGTCCTAGTGGTAAGTCTGGAGTAGTGCCTGAGTGGTTGTGTGATGAATGGTTTCATTTCCGCCTTACTAAACAGTTTGTTCACTGGCATATCTGAGACAATAACTCCAAACCAAGCTTTTTTCCTCCTTCTTCCCTTAAAACATAAAGAAGWATAAGAGCAAAGAATTAATAAGTATATGGAAGTTCTTGTAGACTCCTGTTTGGTGATGATTGGTCCAGGTTACATTGTGCTTCAGAATTTTATTATTACTGTAATTGTTATGAAGGCATCTGAGAAGTCCTTCAAAGGACAGTCTGCATGAGTGCAGAGGGTCGTGCTTCCTCTTGGTGCCTTACTATCAATAGGATACGGTCCAAATGGCTCTTAGACTAGATTTTTGACTGCAGGAGATCCCAAATCCAAGCTCTTCAGCTCCTAGTGAGGAGAAGGAGGAAGAGGATAGAGTTCCAACTATCTGTGTTTTGCCTTGACATTAAAGGCAGCTCTGTGCCTAAGCTGCAGCAGACAAGCTGTAGTCCATGCAGGCAGTGCATGGGCTGGCAAAGACCCTTGTTGTCCATAGCACAAGCATCACCTCTTCCTGCTGTAGCCCACCGCTCCAGCTGGTGAGACAAGGCATATGGCAGGTTGGGTGAGACTGGTGGGCAATGTTTCTGCTATCTTAGAACATGCTGGACAGCAATGTTTTCATTTTTAGTCCCTTTATTTTCCAAATGGCTGATCAAAAAGAAAGAAAACTGTTTTCAATTAAATGCAGCAGCAGCAGTTTGTTTCTGGTGGCTAAATCCACACTTTTTTTTTAGTATTTCTAGCCAAGCAATGGGGCACAGAATGACTTCTTACTGCCCTAGATAAAAATGGACATTCCTCCGTCATCTCTGCAGACACTTTATGCTGCCAGCACTCACTAAGGATCCTGTTTTCACATCTGCTCCATTCCTATTTTATCAACTAAACAAAAGCCAGAATTTTAAGCAACTGGTCTCCCCCCAGTTGTCCTCACCTTTGCATTGTGGCAAGGCTAGCTAGTTTGGAGGCAATGTCTTTCCAAAATCCTTCTGCTTGTTTTAATGCCCAAAGAGGGGAACTATGCACTTCTGAAAAGGTGGGCAGTCTGCTGCAGTACTGCCTGGGAAGGCGTGGTTGGAAGGGGAACCTTAAAGAAGCTGTTCCTTCTTTTTGGCTCAGGAGAGCTTTCCTGCTCTGCTTGCTGTCAGTTGCTCAGAGGTTATCACATCACTTTTCCATATGCTTTGCAGTCGGTGGGTAAGCAGTGAAAAAAGAGCTTGTCTTCTTTTGGTGCCTTGACCTGAGTGATTCACTCAAATCTGATGGTGCCTAGAAGGTATGATAAAATGATTGATTAAACAGCAATGATGGCTCCAGCTCTATTTGTCACAGACATTTATTTACTGTTTTTACATCCTGGCCCTGTTGATAGGCAGTGTTTTCTAAACTCTTTCATAAGGGTTTGCCAAAGTGCGTAAGAGTCCATCTGAGAATTGCTGTGCTTGGGTCATTTTTTTAGATCAGGGATGCAGTGAAGAAACAGCTTGTCCAGTTCTAAATATACTGTCCTTGACAGACATGAAATAAGCCCACTGATTAAAATAGCTGCTTAGGTCCCAGTTCAAGATCTTACTGTATAACATCAGTGTTTGGCTGCCCTTCTGATAAACTTGGAGAAGGACTGATTTCCATTTTGTTCCTTTCAAAAGGGAAGAAGTTGAAGGATTGTCATGAAGCAGGAATGCACCGATTCTAAGAATTTCTAAACAAGACCTACTGCATTGTGAATGGCAGCAGGGCCCAGGATTTACAGGGAAATTACTTGGTTAAACGTAGCCTGAAGAAATGAAAAATGAGCATCCCAAAAAAGAAATTTGTTTAATATTTTGGCAGTGAATTTGAGTGACTTAATTTATGAGAAATACCAAGCTATCTTTTTGCAAACAGATTTCTGAGAGTGATTTTTTTCTCAGATTGTGCCCCTTGGATGTGAAATTCTTGGTGATATGTACGATTATACTGATTGCTGATGAAATGTGATGGTACAATCTCTCTCTTTCTCTGTATGGCCAGATCAGGTGCTTGGTGGAACTTCAGCTGCCATACCAGGGGTGGTGGTGCTTTCTTTGCCTTCGGTTCTTCTTCAGTTGGTGTCCAGAGAGTGGGAAGGAGGTCTGGCTGCAGGCATGCTGAGGGTCCCTGCTGCAGAGRRGGATAGTGAACTGTGTTGAACASAGACACCACAGGTCCCTGATGAAGCTGAGTGGGTGTCCTGCAGGTTCAAGGCCAGACTGAGGAGATTAAAAGGCATTTTGTTTCCTTTGCTATGCCATGAAGTGCCAGAGACATAGTCCACCTGCTGCTCTCGGTGCCACCCCCATTCACCCACTCATGTGGCTGGTGTAGCCTGGGACAAGTGACTGTGAGGCTTCAGGGGTTAGAGGTGATGAGTCCCAGCCAGTGTATGTAAAGCTTGTGGATAAAATGATGCTTCATTTGATTCCCTAAAATTTCTGCTGTTGCCTTCAGTAAAATGCCTAATTTTCCTGTGATAATTTTTGTGTGTGTGAATGCACTGGCATATACGTGTATGTAATCCAAGATCCTCACAAATCTGATTTCTTTTGGTAAAGCATCCCCTAGGTTTCAGTTCTTCTGAAATTTTCCATTCAGCTATCTGCACAAATTTAATACTGCATATGTCTCCAGGAGCTTTGTTTTTGCCCATGTGAAGCTGACTGTCTATAATGAAATCATGAGTTATTTGCCTAAATAAGAACCCAGACTTCAAAATAAGAAACCCAAAACCAAACCCACAGCCTATTTTTCAAGTTCTAAAAAAAATTTGTATTTCCTTTTTAAATGGATCTCTCACCACTTAGTATGAACTTGCAATTCTGCAAGACATGGAGAGTTTTTTTAAGCAGATGCTAAACCTGAAGGCAGTGGAAGAGATCTAAGCAAGTGTTTAAAGGTGAGCATGTGCTCAGGCGCTTGCTGATTTGGGACAGAGCATTCAATGTTTTCCTGAGCTGTATCATATGTTTCAAAGAAAAAAACTTTTGCCGAGTGGTTCATTTTTATTTTGCTATATGCTCAGAGCTCAGGATAATCCCATTTGGAAAGAAGCAGAGAGGAGGGAAGGTTACACTTGGGAAAAGCTATTTTCAGTGCCTCTGTTTTCTCTAACCCCATTTTCCTAATTATGGTCTGCTAATGCTGACAGACTGGGTCACAGAAATTAAACCCCATTACACGGTTACAAACAAGTCAAAGAGGCCTGGAGTTGGGCCCTACTTGAACATAAGTAAAATGAAGATCCCCTGTGGCTTTTAGTTCCTTTTTATTTAGTTACTTAATTGAACCTAGGCTGTTCTTCCTCTGTAATTGATTACCACACAGAAAAGGTAATGAAATAGAAAACTTTATTTTCTTTCCAGGTATCTTTATGGTTATCATGGAAATGTTTTTACTGCTTCCTTTTGGGACATAAAAGTTCTCAATATAAGCAAAGTGAAATCAGTGTTAGTTAATTGAAGGTATTTACATGGTTGGAAGATTAAAAGTTGGGGGGTTGATGTTTTGGTTTTTTYGTCTGTTTTTTTTTAATCCCCTCTTCCCCTCCACACCTAGTAGATCAACTCAGATTTTTTGGACTGAGAATTAATCTGGTATTTTATTGTCCCTTTCTGTTTTTTGCAAAACTGAATCACAGAGTTTGGGGACCTGGTCCAAAACCCACTGAAGCCAAATGGGAATGGTTCCATCTAATTCAGTGGCTTTGGATCATACTGTAGAAGCACATATTCAAGACACATTTGTATGTGTATGCATACACACAGATGCCTATTTGCTCCACATCCCATTTGTCATAACTGGGATTAATTTCTGAGCAAGATAGGGAAGGAAAGTTGGGGAGTTTTTCCTGGATTTAAAGATTAGCTGATGATAATCCTCAATTCCATGATGACCTTTAAATCTCATTCTTCTCATACTTCTCTCTGCTGCTTTAATTTCTGAGGGTTGGTTTTCTTAATTTTGTCTGTTACCCCTTCTCCTCTTGTTCCTTTTTATTTGTGTGTCTCCACTGCCTTTGGCAGGACAAGGGTTTCACGGACCAGTTCACCCAGTACCGAGCACTGAACCCAGCTTCCCTTCCACTTCATCCTTCGTGAAGCTGTGGGGAATTCTCAGTGATGCACAGAACTGGCTGAGAATTATAGGACTCAAGCCTGAATGTCCAAGGCAGTTGCCAACTTTCCCCACCCCTTACCTTTGTGCACACATTTTTTTTTGCCTTGGAGCAGTTTTAATAAAGACTATCTAACAGCATAGTGTTGGCATAGCACGAGCAATATTATTCCATCTGTTTCTGCTGCAAATGTAAAAACGTGTTAGTATAACATTAAGATTCCAATTTTCAACCATTAAAAATCTGGTAACACTGGAATTACAGACTGCTTTTCATAGCTATTTAGTGATTTTCCTTGCCTTTGTTTTTTTGGAACTCTAGATGCCTTTAGAAACTGTCTGGTGTTCAAAGAATGTTGAGCACCCATTTTTGGAAACAAAGGCTCTCTTTTGGGCAGCCAAAATTAGTGCTTTTGTTGACAGTGCTGCAGAGGTGATGTTTTTAAAGAGTGTTTAGAATCTCACTGTAGAGATGAAGAACATAAAACATTCATCTTAACTTCTATGGGAATAACTTTACATTAGACAGAGGGTTTGAGCATGCTAACTTTATTATTTTGCCAAACTCATGTTGGTATAAAAAAGAGCTTAAAGAGAATATTTGATGCTTTTCTGAATTGAGACTTTAACACTTCTCTTTTATTTGATTTTTTTTGTGTGAATAATTATAAAGATACATCCGGCAGAGTTTTCACTAAACATCACATTTTAAACAGTGATGATAGAATATCCTGTCACAGTGATTGTGGTTATTTGCACCAGAAGTCTCATTTTTAAGAGTTATGCTGGTACAGTCAGGAAACAAAATGAAGCAGCATGTGGCTTCCTGGCATTCGTACCTACTGAGAACAGCTTTCACTGTCAATGCTGAAAATTCAAAACAGTGTTCACAGGGAGATATCCATCGACACAGAACAATATTGAGCAAAGATATGATGCTGCACAAACAAGTGATGAAGGAGTGAACAGGAAAGATTCTTTGCTGGACCTGATTCTATGAACAAGGAAGAACTGGTTGGAGAGATGAGGGCTGGAGGCAGCCTTGGCCGCAGACTATGGGGCTGTGGAGCTGAAAGACACTAAGAGGAGGGAGCAGGCCAAAAAGCAGAAATCACAGCCCTGGATTTCAGGAGAGTGAAATACACTTCTGTGGTGGTGCATTCTCCCCTTCCCCCTGCTTTTTGAGACTGCACTGTGATCTAAGAATTGCTCATTAGGCCTTGACCTTGATGGAGAGCTCCTGGGCTCAGCTTCTCTTGAGCTTATCAGAAACAGCTTCTGCTTCCAGAGCTGGTGCTGTCTAACCAGTCCCTGCTTTATTTTTTTATGAACAGCCTTGGATTTTTTTTTTTTTTTGCCTGAATGGCATAACATTCTTGTTATCATACTTTCAAAGAAAGTTTCTGACCCAAAATGTAGCCAGATGAAACATTGTTATGGCTAAAGTCCATTCTCTTGTGGCCCTATAAACAGCGATCCAAAATGAGACCCTTTGAGCTCTCCTGGTCTGTAAAGGGCTGTGACCAACARCCTCCCTCAGCATGGGGCCTCTCAAGTTTGCTGCACTCAGAAGACCAATGAACATGGACAGATCCTGGAGCCCACTTCTTGAGCCTCAACTCATTGCCCGTTGAGAAGATGCAAAGGCTTCTGAAGTGAGTATTTTACTACCTTTGTGGAGAATTTTTTACAGATACCTTGTACAGACTCCTTATATCTGTGTGCGTGAAAGTGCGCATATGCTATTTCAAATATGGGAGAAATGCTGCTCTTCTAGATTCTTAAGTACTTCAGATATTTAAGTTAGGCCTCTAAATAAGTTACTGTTTTTATACCATGCATCCTATATGAATCCACTGCTAAAGGGTTAAATTATAGGTTGAGTGTTGCTAAGTTTAAGTATTACTAAGTTTAAATGCTGTTAAGTGATATCAGGCCTTTAGACAGTATTCCTTTTTAACCTTACCCTTTCTATCCTTTTGTCACACACACACACACACACACACACACACACACACACACACACACGCTCCCTCTCTCTCTCTCTCTCTCTCACACACACACACCCCACACACAGACAAGGATGGTTATTGGTTTATTTTGGTTTGGAATGATTACTCTGGATTTTTATTAGGGTTTTTCCTCAGTGTGCCTTAGTGATTTAGTACGTAGCAGAGTGAACCTTGCCAACAAACTTGGTTGTGCTGTTGCTTTTATATTAAACCTATTTTTATTGTTACCTTTGCCAGTGATTCTTTAAATGATCTCAAAACACACATTCATAACAATCCCTTCAGAGATCTGCTTGGAAGAATCCTATGGAATATGGCCACAGAGAGAAAAGGAGTCCTGGAGTGATGGGTGCTCAGGATTGGACCATGTCAGAGTCTAGAAAACCAAGCAAAAGTCTGGAGTGATGGGTGCTCAGAAATGGACCATGTCAAAGTCTCGAAAACCAAGGCAGGAAGCCTTCATGCATGAGCAAGGAGTACCAGACTGAATTCAGACATACAAAGAAAGTGTACGACATTGTGGAAGGCTACTAGTTTGATTAAACAAGATTTTTCCTTTGTAAATCCTTGGTGACTGCTCCCAATCACATCCCTTACATGTCTAGAAATGTTTTCCAGGGCAGTTGCCTCCATTGGCTTCCTAGGGACTAAGGTGAAGTCAATCAGTCTGTAGTTCCTCCTGTTTTCCTTATTGCCATTCTTGAAGTTGGAGGGATATTATTTCTGCTCCAGTCATCAGCGGAAATTGTTCTAAATCAAGTGGCTGACTTCTATAAAAGTATTTTAAAAATTTCATAAATAGCTCAAGGCTTCTTTCACATATATCCTTGGAGTGTTGCTGTGTTAAATTTGTCCTAAATAGAAATTCCATCTTTTAAATAGATATTACATGTAGGTGCACTCAACAGAGCAATTGCAAGTGAACATTATCACATCAGTTAATGCGTGCAATACGTTCAAAATAGTTTGCACGTAGCTTATCCAAAATCTTTAAGGTAACATGATGGTTCTGAAATTATTTTGGTGGTGGTGGTGGTGGTGGAAACAGGAGAAACTTTTTTATCCTTTTCATTTTCTTCTGGCTGTTTTATTTTTTTCTGGGTATGAGGCGCTGGAATGTGTTCAGGTTTGGACAGTGAAGCTGGTGAAGGGTCAGGCATTGGAACAGGCTGCCCAGGGAAGTAGTTGAGTCACCATCCCTGGAGATATTTAAAAGAAGTCTAGATGTGGTGCTTAGGGACATGGTTTAGACATAGACTTGGCAGTGCTGAGTTAATGCTTGGACTTGACAATTAGATGTCTTTTCTACCCTAAATGATTCTATAAGTCTACAATTTACTGTGGGTGCCATAGCAAACAATAGTAAGGGATGATTTTATGAAGGCTGCCTGTTACAGTTACTTTCAAAAATCTCCAAGCGTGTGCTGAGAAGCTGCCTCTCTGCTCCTCCTCAGCATTTCTGTGAATGTGCTCCATTTGTGCTCCCTGACACTGAGTGCACATGGACCAGGGTGGACCTGTTTCCCAGCCTTGGACAGTGCTCCTCCCTGAGACAGGCCTCTGGAGACCATTCATATCCCCCTGCCTGCTGGAACTGGCTGCTCTCAAATCTGCCTTTTTTTTCATGAGGTGTGACTCATCAGAGTCATCAAGCAGCAACCTTGTAAAAATGGCTTTTCTAGAGCCATGGAAACCACAAGATCCCATTACAAGCCGTTTTATTTTCAGTGACTAATGGAAGGTCAGCAGTAATGAGACAAGAGGAAATTCTTAACTCTTTCTCAGGTTGCCTTTTTCCTCATTAGTAAAAACAAAGCTTACTAGTGAATGAAATTCAGTTCAGATGGGTATTGTTTGTACATGCTTCACCAGTGCCTGGCTAGTCGACAGAAGACTGCCAAATGTCTGTTCAAGTTTCTAGGTTTTCCTACAAAAAGTATTTGCTGCTTGTAAGATATATTTCAGCTACTTCGAAGGTCTCAAAACAGATGCTTTAAAAAATTCTTTTTCATTTCCACTTGTGATTTTATAGATCATTAAGTGAAAGTGGTAAGGAGCAAAGTATCAGGGTTTCAACTGGATTCACAAGCAGATAAGCAGACCTTCATGACCAGACAAATAGAGCAAGCTGGTCAACTCAGTGTAACTAAGTCCTGCAGTTAAAATTGCAGAGCTAGGAATCTGGAAGTCTCACTCATTAATTTAATTGCAAATTAAGAAATGAAGAGGGTAAGAGGGCAAACAGATGCAGAAACACACTTCTGAGCTTAAAAAAAAATTGAGCTGCATGTGCAATGTTGGCCTTATTAACATGATTCAACATAGGCCAGCTTTCAGACCTAAGCAGAGATCTTGTAAAATTAATGTGAGCAGTATGCTGAAAAATGTAGAGGCATGGGACTCATAACCAAGGGCTGGGAACTATGTTTATGGCTGGCAGGATGGGCAGTGTAGGACTGTGAGGTGGTGGTCTGTGGAGCATCATATGCACTTCAATTATCAAGTGCTTTTTATGTCTCTTGGGGGTCTATTCAACTTAGAACCATTGTATACATGTGCAAGAGCCTGTTGTGTAATAGGCTCTTCAGTGTGCCTAGTATTGAAGAAGAGCTATTGCTGGGTCAGAGACCTACCCAGCCAAGGCTTCATTAAGTGGTCCTGAAGGCAGCACACACATGTGTGATATAATGCAAAGGATTGTGTGTCACGTTTTTCTCCCTCGTTCCCAATCTTGCATTCCCCTGATTTCAGCTCAGTGCAGGCCTCAGTGATAATGGCTGGTGGATCCTAGACTGGACAGTGGCAGCTTTTACCCCATGCCTGTTAGTTAATGACTGAAATCAATGGCTCTACCTCAATTTACAGCCACAAAATATTTGGTCTTGCTTGGATCTACTTGAGAAATGGCACTTCTTCTCCGTTTTCTCACCTCATCAAATCTCCAAGGTAATCCCAAGCTCACCCATGGCTTACCCTCCACCTGGAGTGAATAGCCTTATGGAAGCTCTAAACAGCACAGGTAAGTGGGATGATTTTATTTTTTCTTTTTTGAGTTCATCATTTGCCTTTGTATAAAAAACTTCTAAAAATGGCCTCTAATTGCAGGAGAGGGGACAACTGTTAGGGACAAATAAACACCTGTGTAGTTCCTCCCAACCACAGTCTGCAAGAATTTAGGAAGCTGTGTAACCACAGTGATGATGCCTCTTCTCTGCCTCAAGTAGCTGGTATCATTATAGGAGTAATTTTTTGAAATTTGGCAAAAAAAAATTCTGAAAGCTTTCTATATGGAAAATATGAAGAGTAGCAAGGATTTCAATTCCAACCCCTGAACCTTGCATGTCCTGATGTGGGAGAACCCCATAGTTCAGAATCAGACATGGTATTGCCACCTTGCATTGCATATGACCTCTGGGCCACTTGGAGAAGTCCTTGCCAGAGCAGGTTTTCCCAGGTCAAAAAAACAGATCTGTTTTTTGAGTCAAGTGCCATGCCCATCTGGGGTCACCAAACTATGAGGTGTTGTGGATGCTGTGGAAAAGCTGTGAGTCACAAACATAATTTCCTGCAGCCTGACTTTGTGTGATCTGCAGGATCCCTGCTTAGTGCTATATAAAAGCAAGGGCTGTGCCACCTGCAAGAACACAGATGGTGAAATTCCAAGGTTTATTCTCAGGTGGCTGCATGTTCAGAGAAGCTGACTAAACTAGAAAAGCACTATCAGAATGTCAGAGTCCTTCGGAGGTCCAGCTCAGTCGTGCTGTTTAGTATCTATGTACCTGTCACTTTGCTTTAGTTTCATCAAGTAAGGAAAGATGATGAAAACCAAGAAATGAGCTCAAGTGAACCCATGCAGGATAAATTGGACATACTGACAGACTAGAGGCAAAGCTTCCCTGACTACAGCAATATACAGCTGATGGATGTGGTGAAACAAATGCTTCTGTCCTATGGATTTTCTGGTGAATGAAAGGGGATGAGAAGAGAGTTATTTCAGGCTTCTTATTGTAAAATCTTTCATAATGCAGCTGGCTTCTGCATGGTCTTCAGTACCAGAAAAATAGGTGTTTCTTAGAAGCTTTAGAGAAAAGTGTAAGAACATTTCAGCATCAAAGTGATGACTAATACCATTCTCTTCCCTGTATGCTGTTATTGATCCTCTTAATGGCCCTTATTTATTGACTTCCTTTTTTGCTGTACCAGGGGATCATTAAGTCATGAGTATAGAGATTATTTGGCTAAAGATGAATGTAGTTATAATTTCATTGTGCTGTTTTATGTCTTACTGACTGGGGATTTCCTACAAGAAAATCATCAAAGAAAATAATTCTGATACTGTGGTGGCGAGTCCTGATGAGAAAAGCAGCTGAGTTATTTTAAAGACATAATCTGGGGATGCCCAAAGATGTGCCAGGCTGCTCCAGAGGTAGAATTCATTCAAACCCAAGAATAACAAAGGACATAAAGCTCCTATGAAATGGAGCTTAGATACTGCAGTCAGCTCTTTGTGTGGCTTCAGAAGTAACCACTGACTAAATCAAAGCGATATGCTGTGCAGGGAACTGTATATCATAGTAATCCATTCAAAAGCACTCGGTGCGAATACTGTGCATTTGAAGACTTCATGTTAGACAGCTTCTGTCAGGAGCAGAAATGCGGACACAGAGAATGTGAGTTGGATCTCTTTCTGGGACATTGATTTGGATTGGAACATCAGTGAAAGAGAAATGGTCTCACAAAGAAGAATTTGTGTTGAAACGAAGTGTGAAAGCATGTACATAACACATAGGAAATAACTGGAAGATGATCAGATAAAAACATTGATGTGAAGACAAGGTAAAAATCTAGTTTCAGGCTCAATTATCTCACAGAAATGAAACACAGTGACCCAGAGACTATTTTAAACAATTATTTCCCAAAATCCTGCCTTGCCTTGACCTTTTCAAACTTAATGTAAAAATGTGGAAAGTTAACTAATTAGGATTCTTAATATCAAATTTTACCTTGGCCTTTCAGATAGGTCATGCAGAATGACTCTGAGGACTATTGTAATATCATGTAACACAAGCCTGGAGTGAATATGTAAATCTTTGCAATATAATATCCCCAATCTACAGTGGCACTCATCATCTGCTACCTGAAGAGATCGTTTAATGAGCATTTGCTTAAGATCTTGAGGTTACCCTAGACATGAGCACCAGACATGAGTAAACCAAAGCTACCCTAAGATATCCAAGAAGCATATCCCTTTGACTGCAGGTGTGCTCTGTCCATCTGTGCCTTGGCAGCATATAAAACTCAACATCACCTGAAGCTGACGTGATGTAAGTGCTCATTGGAAGGACTGGCACATATGAGGTCATTTTGGCTTTCCCTGCAAACACCTGTCATACAACATGCACAATGAAGTTGGACAGAGCTTTTTTAATCTTGTGGAGTTCAAAAGGAGAATAGATGTAGAGGTGGGCATGAGAAAGGTATTTTTGCCCCTCTACATGAGACTGTTAGACAGGAAAGAACTTTAAAGTTTTGCTTTACTGAGAAGATTTTGTGCTCTGTACTTAAGTAAAACCTGAAAATGAAAAAGATTTCCACCTCATTTTAGTAAGAAGTAATTAAAAGCATTATTTTTTGTAAATGCAGCTTTATTCAGTAATTCACATTACTAAAACTACTTACTTCCTTAAGACTCTACTTGCTATATTTTTGGATTTCTAGTACCAGGTACAAAAGCAAACTGTCATTTTGTTGCTTGGCCACTTTCAGTCCTACAGTCTAATTTTTCTATACCATTCTAGTCATTGTTTGAAGTAAAAGGCAGATGAACATAAGATGAATGAAAAATAGGGATGGGAGGGAATATGCAGGATATCAACATTCCCTTGTCCCAGGCTCAGCCCTTGACAGGACTTGGGAGGGACAAGTAAAACTCTAGGGAGAATGGGTCATTCAGTCTTAATGGCAGATGTTTTCATTTTCCAGCTCCCAACTGTCCATTGTGTTGTTATTTTTAAGACCCTGGAAGAAATGAATTGGGCCAAAATAATCCAAAACCACAGAATGTACTTATCTTCTGTTGGAGCCCTTAGAGGTAGCCCATGTGTCACATAAGTTGAAACAAATTAATTTTAGAGCTGGTCTTTCTGCTTTGAGCCTCCTGACTTGAGAAGTGAAGGATTTTATTATGTCTTTCATGTTGGAGTGCTCTGAGATTTCATTAGTAATGCTTCTAATAAGGTTTTGATCTTCAAGTGAGAAGCTCAATAGAAGGACAAGTGATTGCAAATAGTAAAGCACAATCATCTCTCATTTTAATCTTTAATTATTTTATAAAAATGATCATAACAGTTGATTCATTCACCCTTGTCTCTAAGGATATTTGGTTTCGGAGGAGAAGGCTGTAGCCTGACTGTTTACCATTTTGTGTCTTCACAGGGATTGGATGTGGCAGCATCTTGTTGTCATGATTGTTGCTTGAACCAGCTAAAAGTTAAATATTTCATTATGGTGATTTTGATACTTGCACTGATCTCTTGTGGATTCGTAATTAAAGACATCACAAAACAAAACAAACCTCCCCCAAACAATTATGTGTGTCTAAATCACCTACATATGTTTCTTGTTCCCAGTTATGTATGGGGTTCTTTTTAGTAAAATTCTTGGCATGACAGAAACTGTGCTGGTAACATTGTTGGTTTGGTTAGCTTGGAATGTTTTCAATGACACCAAGTTGTTGGGATAGAGTGTGAATTACTTGTCAGTTCTTGAGAAGTCAAAGCCTAATTGCTGAGCAAATGTTTAAAATATGATTTGTATTAGCAATAGATTTTTATATAAATTATTTCTTGTGACCATTAGGCAAGAACCCAAAGAATTGGCAGTGCAGCAGCTCTGCTCAGCAGCTGCAGTTTGGAAGTAAGCTCCAGGCTTGTATTCTGGACCAAAATTCTCAAGTTTTTCAGATTTTTTT
>NW_026623450.1:0-154716 GCF_030028575.1 Malurus melanocephalus
AGGAAGAAAACAAGCTGCTCTTTTAAAGAGAACCTAGCATTGGAATGGAACAAGCTGGGATTAAGTTAATCTTTTTAACTACTTCTGGGCTGTGGCTAGACTGATATAAGAATGTGAATGAATCTATGAAATTACTAGAATAAAGAATTGTCAGAGTTAATTATTAGAGTTAAGAATTGTTGTTAGTGTTCATGTTTAACATTTACATTAATGTTAATGTTTACTCTTAAAGGTTACATGTCTATCAGTAATTTTCAAGGTAGTGGACTTGGCAGTGCTGAATTTACAATCAGACTCAGGGATTGTAGAGGTTTTTATCAAAGATTCTATGATTCTATAGAAATAAAAGTAGTCTTTGTGTTGCAAGAGAAACTAAGGGCATTATACCTGTAACAAGCTGTGTATTTTGCATAAATTGTATTTACACTTGTGTGTGTATTTGATATTCATGTAAGATGGACCTTTTAAACCACAGCTTCAGAACAGAAGCAGCATGGACACACTTCAGTGCCTCTCAGTGCACAACTGCTTCAGGAGCGCTTTGAGCCAGGGAACAAAGGTGGCCTCCTGAGAGAACCCAGCACGTGCTCGTACCAGATTGCACCAGCTACATGGGGGGTTTTGTTAAGATGTAGACTAGAGAAAAAGATGGTAGCAGAGCGAGTGATAGTGGTGTGAGCTCTCCCCTCGAAGTCAGTAGTAAGCTGTGCACACTCCAGGGTTTAGTGCATATGCACCCCTCAATACTAAGTGGCCTCAACCTGTGCCTCTTCCCAACCTTCCCTCTTCTTTCTCACTCACCCCACATTTCCAGGGGTAGAATGGCTGTTCATATCCCCTTCTCCACTCATCGTCCCCAAAACCTTCTGCACCCGCCTTGGAGATCTTCCTCTATTCATCCTCTCCAAACTCCAGCAAACGTCAGTGCCTGTTTATCCCTCCCCACACTGGCAGCTTCCCCCTCCTGCCCCACACCCCTGCCTGCTTCAGCACTTCCCAGCACCCTGGAGGGCAACGCTGGGGAAGGGGCTGGGATAGCTTTCTGCCTCTAGAGCAGAAGGGCACGAGGGAGAGTGGGAATAGCGCCATTACCTCACACACTGTTCATACTGTGCCTTAAAGAAGTGAATTACAGCATCCACATCATGAGTGCCCAGGGCCTCATCCTGAAGAGATGTCCAGGAAGCATGGGATGCTCTCCAGGGAGGTATGCAGACCATCATTGCAGAAATACGTGGCACAAGGGAGCATTTCCAGAAGGTCCTCAAAATGTCACTGTCCCTTCCTTGCTCGGCTCTACAACATATATAATATAAAATATTATTTGTGAAACTTCTTTTTAATTGCTGTTTAATGGCTCCTAATATATTTTGAATAGGCATCTACAAGTTCATTTTGACATTTATTAGAAGCCATTAGATATCCATTTAACAGCAGTTTTATGACAAATGTCTGACATAGTTAAAAATGCGATGGCTGATAAATTATAGTGCAATGTGCTTTTGAGCATCAGGGAATTAGACGGTTTCCAAATGTGACTGTTTTTGATGTTGTAAATTAGATTTCATTTTTAATCGATTTATGTTTGTGGGCTCTGAAAGTGTGCAGAATCAGAAGTTGAAGAGGCAGTGGGGAAGCAAATTCTGATGAGAGAAATTGTGGTCAGTCAAATTAGTGCAAGTCCTGGTCACTTGATTTTGGTGAAGAAAGATTATATTTGGAAGAAATTGCTTTTTAGTGGAATTTTTTGACCTTTCTTACCAATGTTCTAGCAAGCGCTTCCCCTGCATTAGTTTGATTATTTGTTTATCACTTTTATTACTCTCTTACAGAGCATCACTCATTCTGGATCATAATCCCCTTGTGCCAAAGAAAGTTAGTCTTGCCCGGGCAGTGTAGAGAACAGGCAGGCCTGGTCTGAGGGAACTGACAAAGAATTAGCATCATAAACAGCAAGCAATGGATTTTAGAAGGCATTTCCTCAGCACCATGGCAGAAGAGACTTTTAGACACAAGTGGCAAATGTTTATAGAAGGAYRAGATRGTAAGTGGTAGAGGAAAGATGTGTGCAAACTATGAATGGGTGATGCAGGTTGCCAGGAGAGCACTAAGCTACAGGTTTAAGGCAGGTCATGGATGTGGTTACCAAAGAAAATCTGTCTCAAGTTGCATGGAATTCCCACATTCACATTAACATGTGCACAAAGTAGTGGAGCAGAACCATAAGTATATCTCGGATTTCAAAGCGACTACGAAACCTGCAGATGTGGGAAGAGATGCTTTCTCACAGATGGCCTCTGGATTTAAGGAGACAAAAGATTGCTAAGACTGCTCTGCATGCCTTGATGGAAAACAGGACTTCTTGGAGATGAAGGTGCAAGTCAAAGGACGTGGTGTCAGGAAAGGTCACCTTAGCCCGAAAAGGCAATAAATCTGGGTATGGTGGAGGAGAGGATGCATTTGGAATTTGTGGTGCTTGGGAAGAAAGAGCTGAAGCTGCCCTGGGCTCTCCTGGCTGCCCCCACCTCCAAAAGTAGTTAGGTGCTGACAATCCTAAGCTGCCCTGCTGCTGGAGGGCTGAACCATCTCTGTCTGATGGCCTTGTGCCTAAGGCACTCGTTCTCTCTGTGTAGTGACTGTGCCCACTGCCAGGTTCATTACAGCCTCATGGAGTGGCATAGGTACAACAGGGAGCTGCCTAGAAAAAGTACCTGGGAACTGACTGATTACATTTCACAGTCTGTTTTTGGGAGGACTGAAGAATGCCCTGAAAAGACACTCATTTGGGGGCCAAACTCCTTGGAGAGTTTAATTTTTGTCTGGCATGGTCCAACAGCTTGAGAGCCTGGTAGAACTGCCAGGCATATCTGAATGAGAGAAAATGCTGATAGCATGACAGCACCAGGTTAGGTACCTGTGTCTGCAGCCACCTGGGAATGGTGGGTATGGTCCTGGGGAGCTTTACCTCATTGAAGGACACAGCACACCTTCAGTGGTGCCTCTGTGTCTGCCAGAGGAAGGCAGCTTTTCACAATGCCACCGTCACACCATGGTCTGTCTGACAGTCTGACAGACCATGGCCTCCATCAGGACACCAGGCATGCCTTCAGCTCATCCCTCGTGTGGTTGAAGGCAGCAGTCACGACACTTTGGAAGGCAAGCAGGAAGAAGAGCAGGGTGTGACATGCACTGTCAGGTGTGGCATGAGCTGTGTGCTGCCTGCTCCTGCGCAGGCTCACTGCTGCCTGGGGGCGAGGGGGGCCGTCAGGTCCTTCCCTGCACTTTACAGGCTGTCATCATTCTCCAAGCCTGGGATGTGAGCTCTGCTCAGCTACATTACAGCACACAATGCACACTGTACTTCTTAGTCACATTTTAGTGCTTCTTACACAGGCCTGGAGTCAAAAAACAGAGTCCTCAGTAAAACTGTGCATCTTCCCAACTCCAACAGTCAGCCACATGGTTGCAAGCATGAACTATAAGAGCTCTATGAAGCAATTATACAAGGTCAAAAGCTCTCCTAAATTTTTTCAAGTCTTCCTGGGCTGTTTTTCCCTAACACACCAATGGAGTCTATTTTTCAAGCCTTTGAAGTTTTTAAATTCTTTCTATGAGTAAACGTCATTTTGCCATTGCCATAAGGTACTTAATACAGGTCATTCTGGAATTACAAAGGCTTGAAAAAAGAACACTTTGCATTTCTACCACCATGGTGCATACAAGGGTCTTGAGGTTTGATGAAGCTGAACTTTGCTCTTCTTGCCTAAGGGTTTATGTCTGCCAGGACCATCATATGCAGCATTAAGGTGGGACTTCACAGCATATTCACCATGACACATATGGATGAAAAGTTGAATGTGAGCCAACACTGTGCTCTTGCAAGCCACAAAGACAAACCTAAGTTTCATTAAAAGAAGTGTGGCCAGCAGGTGAAGGGAGATGATTCTYCCCCTCTACTCTGCCCTTGTGTACCTGGAGATACTGGAGGACACAGAACACTGCACCCAGGTTTGGGGATGCATCCAGGTCCTCAGCACAAGAAAGATGTGGACCTGGATGCAGGTCCAGAGGAAGGCCAGAAAGATGGTCAGAGGGCTGGAGTACTGTCCTGGTTACAGGCAGGGTAGAATTAATTACTCCTCAGTAACTGTTACAGTGCTGTGTTTTGGATTCAGAATGAGAATGCTGTTGATCACACGCTGATGTTTTGGTTTTTGCTAAGTCCTCTTTATCCTAAGCCAAGGACTTTTTCTTTCCTCCTTGTCTCTTGCTCTGCCAGTGAGAAGGTATGCAACAGAAACTGTGAGGGAGTACAGCTGGGACAGGTGACCTGAACTGACCTAAGGGGTATTCCACACCACAGAATAGCATGTCCAGTATATAAACTGTGGAGAGTTATCTGGAAATGTTGCTGATCTGCATCCAGGAAGGGGGTCTGGCATTGGTCAGTGGGGGGTGAGCAATTGCACTCAAAATTGTCTGTTTCCTTTTTATTATTATTATTATTATTATTATTATTATTATTATTAATAATATTTACCATTATTATTGTATTTTACCTATTTTTTCATTCTTAAACTGTTCTTATCTCAACATACGAGAGATATTTTCAACATTTTCAGTCCTTGTTCCACTGGGGGTGGATGCGGAGAGAAGGGAGGGTGTGAACGAATGGCTGAGTGGTGCTTAATTTCCATGGGCTTAAACCATGACAGAGTGCCTCTCCTACAAAGGGGAGGCTGAGAAAATTGGAACTTTTCAGCTTGAGGAGGGGAAGACTTCGGGGAGACCTTATAGCAACTTCCAGTACCTAAAGAGCATTTATAAAAAGGAGGGCGAGGGGCTTTTATAWGRGCAGATAGTGCCAGGACAAGGGACAAACAAAATTCAGTTTTAAACCAAAAGAGGGCGGGTTTACATTAGATGTTAGGAAGAAATTSTTTACTCAGAGGGTGGTGAGGCACTGGAACAGGTTCCCAAAGAGGCTGTGGATGCTCCATCCMTCCACCCCTGAAAGTGTCCCAGGCCAGGCTGAATGGTGCTGATCTAGTGAGTGGCATCCCTGCCCATGGCAGGGCATGTTTGGAACAACCCAAACAATTCTTTGACTCTGTACACCCATGATAATGTGCATAAACTACCTGCAAGCCAAAGGTCTAAGAGCTCCTTTGGGAAGAGCCACGCAGGAGTGCTCTGCCTTGCACTTGGACTGACCTGGGGAGATAGTTCAAGGCAGCTGGAATGTGCTAACCTTGTACTTTAAAACACTACCAAAGTTCCCCCCAGCCTGGTAGACAAGCCCTTAAGTGTTAAATGGTTCATTGCAGAAGAGAGAGAAAGAAAGTAGAAGCAGACCCAAGCTGACCCCAAATTCCATCACCAAGCCCTCCTATCCTGTGGCTGGGTGAAACCCAGGCCATGCTGCCAGCTTGCTGGTCTGCCTGCTGCTCCACCAGGCACAGAGCACCTCACAGTCCTCTGCAGGCTCCTGTGCCTCTTCCTTGCCTTGTATGGAGATCCTCTGCACAAGGGAACTTGTCTTGTTTGTGCTTCTCTGGTCTTTTTCTCCCTCTCTCTATCTGACTTCTCAGAGAGAGAGGTGCTAGCCAAAGCTGAACACACCATTCCAGGAGAGGAAATACCATTATACTGGCATCATGAGTGAGAGGATCCTAGTGCCGTATTAAAATGAAGCATGAGCCTGGGTACATCTGGGTTCTGTTCTCAGTCATGCTCCAGGTTTTCTCTGAAATTTGGCCTAGTTACTCAGCGAGAGGCTCTATGCCACAGCCTCTCTCCCTGTGAAAATGGCTGTAATATTTTCCCTGAATCTTAAAATTATTGGGGTTGTGAAAGACTTGGATACTTCAGTGCAGACATAATTAAAAGTGCAAGATAGGGTCTATTAATTATACCCCAAGTCTCTGGTAACAGAAGCCAAATATCTTGTTCTATGTTTTATAAGAAAGAAATACGCATTTGAACCATGCTGTGTCATCAAGCTCTGCTCCCCAGTGCTGATCCATGGGGGCTGAAGAAGGGCTGGAGCTGGAAAAGCTGTGGTGGGGATGGCAGGGATGGGAGCTTCCCCCAGATCTACACTGGGGTTGCTGGTGCTGCTGCTGTGATTCAGTTAAACATGAGGGTCTGATTTGACGAGCTGCTGAGTGCTGGAACTGCGGAGAGACCAGGGCACTGAGTCCAGACTGTCTTTCTTTATAACCAGCTCGGTACCAAACAGCCCTGCTCTGGTGTACAGGGCAGGTTTGGGGTTTTTGTTGTACAGCCATATAGGGCCATCATGTTCTCTCCATGCATGGATGAGTGGGCMTGACTGCAACATGCATGCCCCTCGTGGCCTTGAGGGGAGGGATGAACCCAGTTGCAGATTTGGCATATTGGGGTTAACTTCCAACTCACTGGCAGCCAGTGCAGCTCCAGCCCTGTTTCTTATTTTGAGAAAAAAAAAATAAAAACAACCCTATTTGATTTGTTTCTGTAACAGCAACTGATCTGGATTGGATTTGATCCAAATCTTCATGTGGTCATATGACCCAATTCCCACAAAGCTATTAAAAATAAAGATGAGACCCTTTAAAATATTGTAAAACACTATAAAAATGCCTGCTTAAATTGTAAGAAATACTGAACTTCTGCCAGAGATTTTGCTATTTGAGCAAAAATTCAAATCCTGTCACAAGATTTGTTACATTATTGAGCAATTAAAAGTATCCTTAGTCAAATAATCAACTCCCCCCCCCCACCACCACCAGTTTTACCGTTTTGATAGTGAGTTGTCAAGAAAAAATAAAACAAAATATGCCAGTGTGTGAGCAGTGGAACAGAGGTCCTACAGGAGGGAAAAGCCCACAAGCAGACTGATGGTGGTGGTATGTATCTCTCTTCTAAAAACATGACAATTTAGAGAATAGAGAGGACAGGGAAGCTCACTTGTGGTGTGTGTAAGAGTTGGCTGAACAGCAAAGCCCTTATTTTCTCTGGATAATTTTTTCCTAAGTGAGCAAATGCCTGCTATAGAAATTTCAAGTATTTTCCAAGCAAGGTTCCAGGTAGAGAATGTTCACTTGCATATCTGAGAAATCGCTTAAACTTCAAACTTCACAAACAGATGTCAGTGTTTTGAAGCTGCTTGACATTATTAAAGATGCAGGTGGCCCACTGGCACTACTGACTTAAGTCTGGGCAGTGATGAGCATTGCCTGGAGGCACAGTATCTCATCACTCTTCCCAAAACTCTGGTCACACTCAATGAGAAAAACCAGGCTAAGATGAACTATAAATCTCAAAATACATATTTTTAGTAAAAATTATGTGTGAAGTCCGATTAAAAAAATTATAATAATATTGATGTAACTGGTGTGTATGTCATTTTTCATGTGTAACAGGAAACACACCAGATCTTTCATGTCAGCTTAGGCCAAACCCAGCAGACTGTGAAACTCTAGAGAAGAAAGGGATTTAAAAATTGCAGTTTTGTCTCCAGCCTCCTGTTTTCTTGCTGCTCTCAGATTTCCCCAGGTGTCTTCTCATTTTCATCGGCTTCCAGCTGCCAGGACCTTGACATCTAATATGTTTTGAGAGTGCATTGAGACCAAATGGCCAGTACTCAAATGACCAAAACATGCCTCACCACGACTGCCTTGCAGKGGTTTGTCTCTGTGCCTGGCCCAATCCTGCAATGTCCARCACCCTCAGCTCCCCTCTCACTGGCACTCTGCTGCAGTGGCTCTAAGAAGCACASCACAGTTTGGGTTGGAAGGACCWTTGGAGATCAACTAGTCCATTTAGTTGATCTTTGGAGATCATCTTGCCAGCTACAGGCAGGGATATCTTTCACTGGATCAGGTTGCTCAAAGCCTCATCCAACCTGACCTTGTACACTTCTAAGGACAGGACAGCTACAACTTTTCTGGGCAACCTGTTCCACCCTCATCATAAGAAGTTTCATCCTGATGTTCCTCCCAAATCCTCCCTCTTACCGTTCAAAACTGTTGTCCCTTGTGCAATCACTACTGGTCCCTCTTGTCCAGTAGCAGCAGCTTTGCTTTTGGCTGCCTGTCCACAATACTGGGAAAGGGAGCATGGCAGAACATAATGTCCAAAGGAGCATTAATTCCCTTCTCCTGGGCCTCTGGAGCACCTACCAAGAAGGCTACATTCCTGATCCCCTAATCAGTGATGCTCTGATTGAGGAGGGCTGGGGGAAAAATTCTTCACAATTCCTACACCCTACTACCTACATTTGAAACACTCTGGTGTCTCTAAAACCAGACTTAGTGGGGTGATGGGTTGGTTTGTATTTTTTTTTTTTTTTTGTTTTGGGGTTTTGTTTGTTTGTTTGTTTGTTTGTTTGTTTGTTTGTTTGTTTGTTTGTTTTTTAAGTGTGAGTCCTTTATGTCCCAGGTACAAATGTTTGCAGGGCAGCAGAGGCTGCAGTGGTGCCATGCCTGTGTCTAGCCAATATCAGGTGAGGTAGACACCTGCTTGCCCTCTGCTGCCTGCACAAGACACTGYTGCTTGGCCTGCAAGTGAAAGTGGACAAAAATGGAGAAATGAGTGTGTGTGTGCTAGGCCAGCTTCACACCAGGTGACAGCTAAGGGACTGGAACTTTTCTAAGGAGGCACTTTCCTTAGAATTTTTTTTGTCAGGCTTTCAGGCCAGTGGAACTGGAAAGGATTGCTACAGGAATAATGCCAGAAGCTCTGGAAAGCCCAGTCACGTCCCATAGATTTAATGTGAACCTTCTCAAACTGTGTGAATTTGGCAAGTTCCGTTTCCAAGTTCATCTGGCTGAGATGCTGAYGAATCAAAGAGAGAAATCTCCTTTTCACTTGGGTCCAGGTGGGGCAAGATAACTTGTTCTGGCAGCCTTTCAGTGTCCCAGAAATCTGCAATGATGTATGCTAAAGTGCGTGCCCCTACCCTCTGAGGCTGAGTTCAGCATCTGCAATAAACTTGTATAGCCTAAACCATGCCCAGAACAAGACACTGCTTTTCAAAAGAAGCTGGCGAGWGCTTCCCATAGCCTTCAGCAGTTGCAGTTCAGCCAGCTGATTTAATAAAGGACTTCAATGTATGTTCTGCTTCCAAAAAAAAACAGATTTCCCTTCACTGTCCAAAAAACAACAATCAGCTTAAGGGGAAAAAAGAGTTTGCAAATACGATATTTTCCTTCAAACTGCGTGTTAGGCTGCTTTCCTGCTCAGCTGGCACTGCTTTGAAACGCACATGTGAGTATTTAACATGCTAATTAAATGCCTTGTGTCACACATACTCTGCCCCCTTTTAGCACTTATTTGAGAGCTCTCCAAGGAGCTGGTGTTCYGTGTCTGCATTGGAGCAGAACCGTTGCCCACACCGGGCCCAACCTCAGGACAATGAGCACTGAACCCCAGTCACAGTCCCCTCAGCTTCCCTAAGATGTATCTGGTGCAGCAGAAAATGAAAACTGAAGTAGAAACAATAACATTTTGTGTTTCCTTKATAGTATCATGGAAAAGTAGTTTGTGTATGGGATACTTAGAAATGCTGACTAGCTCTTTCACACATAATAAAATATTATAATGATTTATTACATGAGAAACCTTTTGATTATATTTTATGAGCTTCCATTATATCGGTTTATTAGAAGAGAGACAGTCCTCATTAAAATAATTTCCAGGATTAAACTAGAAACTTTATTAGACATATTTGGGGACATGCAAGTCTCATCTATGGGCAAGGAATTATTTTTTCAAATGTACAAAGATCCTTTTAAATGTAAGGAAGGTGACAGACACTAATAGTAGAGGTTTCCAAATTGTAATTATAGCTCTGAACAAAGCTGTTTTCAGACTGTGCATTATTTCTGTGAGCAGTCTTGCTTATAGGAAATATCTTAGATAAGGTATGGAAGCAAATAGGTAAAGAACAACTGGATTTGTAGTAGYTGCTTATTCAATTCTGCAGTCTGAAAATAAGGGAAGGGAGGGTTTTGTCCCAGAGATGCTGAGTGACAGCTTTGTTTTTCTTGGCTTTCAGATCACCTCAGGCTTCTCGCAGAACAATTTATTTTCCACTTTACTGTGTATTTATTAAATGGTTTGTGTGATGCATTGTAAAACCTGGAAACTCAGCAGCAAAATCCATTTTCCTCATGTTTTACCAATCACCAGAAACACAAAAGCCTTGGCACAGCTCRTCAGCAGAGCCCAGGTGAGTGTCAGACACATTTCCTTCCCCAGTCACACAAGAAATGTTCATGTGCTTGTGTTTGACTGTCAGACTGACAACTCTGCTTAATGACAGGAGAGGAGTTTAACATAATTTAAAGCTACTTTGATCACTAATCTCATCATAAAGAAARTTGTTGGCTTCTACTTGCCCAACTCCCACCAATTTCATTGTCCATTGATGTCAATAGAAATGAGAATCCTGGGTGTGCAGTGGCAAGTCTGACATTTTAATGAGCCAAAATACAGCATCTGAGCAGCACTGAATACCCTGGCCTCTCTAGATTACACAGATTTAGAGGAGTGGGAGAGGAAGAGACAGAGTGGGAAAAAAAGGCCTTTTCTGCCTAGCTTTATATTGACTGAAATGGAGAGAGCAATTGGCAGGTGGTAAGATTGCATCCAAGTCCTGATTTTTTTCCTTGAAAATGCTCATACAAGAAAGAGCCTGCAAAGGGTCTGAATAAACATGAGGTGAAAAACTGTGCCTTACTTCTACTGTGAAGAAAAATTAGCAATAGAACAGGAGTGTCCTTTTACCCCAATTTGGTTGTCACTGCAACCCCAGCAATTAATKACAGCTTGGTCACCGGGTACCTGCCAACAAACACTCCCAATATGTAGTATGTTAATTTCCACGAAGAACTCACTGTGGGATGAAGTCGCCTCACCACTGCCAGTGACATAGGTGATAGCTGACTGCAGTTAACTCTCCCTTTTTATGTCCTCTGGGCCATCCTCCACAGAACCCACACAAAGCAAGATGTCATTGTACCTCCTTCATCGTACACACAAGGAAAGTTCCAGACTATGATGAGCATTGTTCCTCACCACTCTGGAAAAGGAGTCTTGTTACCTGCTTTTGTACTCAGCTTGCTTCTGGTGCAGATTTTAAGTCAGGTGATGAATATAAATTTTTCTTTTCTACAGAACAAGCCTCACAGCAAAAGACCTGAAGGTAAAGGACCKACCTTATCCACTTCCCATTTGCTGAAATGCTCCAAGAGTACATAGCCTTGTTTTCTTTTTCTACCTGGAGCAGTTTTATGTACACCAATCAGGTTKCCACCCTTCCTTTGGGAAACTCTACCACCTTGTACTACTTTGTACACTGTGCCCTTCATAAAACATCCATAAATCCATAAATTTATCCCATTACATCTAATCTTATCCCACATGAGGCACACTTGGTGTTTATAGCCTTCAAATACTTGCAGAGGGTTATCATATCCTCCTCCTTTAGTCACTGTTTGGAAAAGTTGTTTATGCTGAATTCTTTCAGGCTTTCCTCATCCAGCTGTTCCCTCCCACCTCTCATCTGATGTGGTGCTCTCTGAAAGCCCTTCAGCCTGTCTGCATCACTCCAGGCCTGGGGTGCACAGCAACGATGGCAGCAGTCCTGCTGCAGCTCCAGCACAGCCCACTCTGTGCTAAGATACCTCAGTGGGCAGCCCCAAATCACATGGGCCTGTCCTGGCCCATGGTGCAGCAGTGGCTGCTGGTTGATACTCCTGATTTCCAGGTTTCTCTGTCCTATTGAGCAGCAGTGTTTCAGCCTATCTTYCCCAAATGTATTGACTTTGGTTTTCCCAGGCACAGTATAATTTGGTTATTTCCTGCATATATTTCCAACCCCTCCAGCTTCCCCCATATTATTGCTACATCCTCCTTTACCTGCTTTTGACTGCTTGGGCCAAAATACAGCAAAAGCAGATATAATCCAGGATGTGTATCCAAGCTCTCTGACAGCTATTTTGCAAAGAAATCACTCAGACCACAAGATCCCACCTCCCCATAGTGACAAATCGTGATTTAGCAAATAGCTTTGCTTTTTCCAGCCCATCTGGTTACATGAGCAGGATCAGCAGTGGTCAGCAGCTGACCCATGTGGTCACAGGGGCTTGAAGGTTTCCATCTCCTACAGTGACTTGCAAAGTGCCCTTAGGCCCTCAGGGGAGATCATCAGGTATTATTTCCAAGCAATTATTTGAGGTTAGACACAAAAATGGACGTGTCCTGATTTTCAGATGCCAAGTGCTTATAGTTTCAATCAGGGATTTTGTGGCCTAAGAAATGAAGTTGTGCTACCTAAGAAATGAAGTTTTGGGCATGATCTGACTGAGAGTAGAAAGGTTCATCACCTTTGAATTTCACCTTTGAGATTGCTTTTATGTAGGTGAAAGAATCTTAGCAATTTGGGAATTGTTTGTATGCATAAGTACGTGTGTGTGTGTGTGTGTGTGTGTGTGTGTGTGTGTGTGTGTGTGTGTTTTAGTTTAAGGAGGCAGAGATCAGGCAGAAGAACATTGGTATTCCCTGAGAGCATGGGGACTGAAGGAGTGATGACAAGGTTCACTGAAAGCTGTGGCCTTACTTGGGAGTGGGGTGGCCTGTGCTTTAGCCAGCAAGTTGTTGTATATTTTCCCTCTTCAGAAATAGCCTGAATCATCTCACACCTACATAAGTTGCTTTCCAGCAGGTGACCTGCTTTCCTGAATCCAACCATTTAATCAAACTGGACTTCCGTTTTAGTTCTTTATGTAAAGTTACTCCTTTCAGCAGTTGTTTGTGGCCTTTTATCAGTACAGTGCTCAAATTCTTTGGGGCTTTTTCCCACTCAATGACTGAGGCACCATGTCTGCCAGTGCAAAGTGAGTATTCCTAACTTCATCACCTCAGCTTTTGAAAAAGGGAGTCTCTAGCAAGAAATGGTTTACATTTCACTAGATCACAAATGTCTCTGTAAACTAATATTTACTAAGTCAGACTCAATCCATGCAGCATTCCTGGAACCCAGCTGCCTGATGGGGCAGGCAGGTCAGCTCCATAGAATGGCTGATGGAGTGCAGCCCACAGACCCCTAATGCTCAGTACTGAAGTGCCAGGTAAGTGACACAGGATCACCTGCCCAACTTCCCCTGCATGAGCCCAGTTCCCAGTTCTCCACTCTCCCCCTGACCCAACAGACTGACATCAAATGGTCAGGAAGATGAGCTGGAAGGTAATGATTCTGAACCCTGTCAGGTCAGACATCACCCCCAGATCTCTCCTYAGCGGTGTTACGGGGCAAAGGCAAGAGAGTGCTGCCTCCACCAGCCTAATCACAGCCAGGTCTGGTGTTTTGTGTGCAGAGGATGTTAGTGGAGACCCCTCTGCCTTGGGGTCCTCAGGGATGGGAGGAGGTCATCCTGCACAGCTCTAGGCAGGAATCTGAGGAGTCCTGCTGCAATGGAAAGGGCTTAGGGCAGACATCCAGTGCAGAACYCTGGGTTACTGGGAAAACTTACCTCTGGATTCCAATGGTGGGATTCCTCTCTCCTCAGTCTCTAGTGGAGCGATGGGCTCCTTTACCGTCAGTGGTGTAAAGGAAAAACCTTTTGGAAACAATTCACCCAACAATRTTCCTGCTGTCTTTTGGATGAGGTGACTCCAATTCTAGAAATCAGCAGCTGAAACTAATAGAGTTCTGCTGAACATAGATCTGAGCAGAGGTGTTTTATTTCACAAATCTTCCCTTAGCTGCTATGTGGAGCCATGAGGTACATTCAGGTGTAAGATGCTCTGCAAGTCTGATGACTGAAAACAGATAAAAGGAAGAGGCAGGCAGGGCACTGCAGTGGGCACTGTGACAAAGCCATTTACAGCTGTTCTCAAGCCCTCCCTTAGCTTGCCCATTCCTGGCCATCTCCTCTTGAGATGGAGGCAGGAGCAAAAGCTGAGGAATTACTGGGGCTTGAGCCTTAGTAAGTGCCACAAAAAGTAAGGAAGGGGGACTTTGAACGATGTAGCTTTCTTGGCCCTCAAATTGTCTGTGCTTATCCAGCACCACAATCAGGAAAAATAGCCCAGAGGCATCCCAGTTGGTGGGCTGGGAACCAGCGCAGGTCCCCTGACGTCAGTGCAGTGCTTTGCCCAAGCTAACAAACTCAGGTTTGAAAAAAGGCTTATTAGCTCAGGTGCAATGCCAGGTGAATGTGTCAGTACTGCCATCAGACCCACTGCTGCATCTGTGTGACACCAGGCTGCACCTCAGGCTGTTACCAGCTCTCTGCACATTGGGAGCCCTGGGCTGCTGCCTGGCTCAGAGTGTGCAGGGCTCAGACCACCACTTGTTTCAGGCCAAATGTTCTAGACCTGCTTCCCTCCCCATGAAAAAACCATAGAATTGAGAGAGAAGAAAGTACAAGCTCGTTTTCGTCACCCATTTGGATCTATGCTTTGGAAGTGACCAAGGAAACTGCCAAGAACCATCTGTCACAAGCAGTTCACCCTCATTCTATTAGTTCTCATGCCTTGGAAAAATGTCCTTTCCTTCTCACTTGATACTACAGACTACCCAACTTCTCCTATGTATCCAAATGTGTCTTATAAATTGGAATTGTGTGGGCTCAAGATGCTTTCAAGAGACATACGTGCAGGTAGCTAACACCCACTGTCATTGTGTAGTGAAGCAAGAAGGCTGCTGTTGGTAAGTCCATTTAGCCCACCCTAACYGTGCTCCCATTGCAAAGTAAAAAACACTTGAGTATTCAGCACATAAMGTGCTCTTAAAAATAACAGGGTTTTTTGGGGGGTGGGTGGTGGCAGGGGGAGGAGGAGAGAGGTGGTTTCTCTGCAAACTGCTGCACTGTGATCTGGCTGAATATTTCAGCAGCTGAATAAAAGCTCCTCTCCAACTCTTCTGCATCTGAGCACCCAAATAAGGGTGTATGTATTCAGCACTAGCACAGCTCTAAACCCAAGCCCCAGACACGAGCAGGTGCTTCTCTTTTCATCATCTGACCATAGCTGATGTCTCCTGCCAATTTCAAAAGCAAGTGAATACAATGGTGACCGGGGCGAAGCAGCTGGGGGGGCAGCAGGAAGGGGGAACGGAGGGGGCCCTGCTTGGCAAAGGTGAGCGGTGCCCGCAGGGCTGGCGGGCAGCTCTGCCAACCCTCTTTGTGTGGCTCTATTAGGAAAGGGGGGAAGGAAGAGGCGACAAGTGAGTGAGTTCAAAGTGAAGCCACTGAGGCCAGCTGCAAGYTGCTGCTCCTCTAGTCAATGTGCCAACTATTTTTCTGGAGTAGGGAAGAACCACTGGAAGTGTGTGTGGGTTTGTGGTTGGTGGAGCTGGAGGAGGGTGATATGGATCTTCCTTTATTGACACACAGCCATCACAAGTTGCCTAGCACCTGGCATTTGGGATGTGCCTCCGTGCACAGCCATAGCCTGGCTGGCCCAAATTACTGGTCCTAAGGGAGAGGGAAAGGGCAGCCATGCTCTCCACACTTGCTCCAGAGCAGGGAGTACCACAAAATCCTGGGTGTGCCGGGACATAATTCCAAGAGCYGCCACATGAAACAGGACCTCAGCACTGGCTTGCTTAGACCAGCTACTCGATAATCAGCTGTCAGGAAAAATGCTCGGCCCCAAAACTGCCCCTTGCTGAAGTGCTGGCAACAGCATGGACTCTGTCCTCTTCCCTCTCCTTTGTGCCCTGGTCCCYAAGGCCAAAGTACAATTTTGCCCTTTCCATGAGCTTCTGGATGGAGGAATGTGGTTGGCGCCAACCACAACTCTCCTCCCCAGGCTGGGATCAGCCTGCATGGGAAGAAGGTTGGGACTGGACAGGTCTGACAGGATATCAGGCGGGCAAATGCGGCTCCTAAAGGCTGCTGGTGAGGAGTTCGTGCTGCGGGACGATGCCCTTTCACAGTGCAGTGCCAGTCACACGGCGGCCGGGGTCGGGCTGTGGGACTGCTCTGCCACCCCGCCGGCCTGGGGTCGTGAGCTGGTACGGGAAGAGACCCCTCGGGAAGGCGGTAGCCCCTGTTTGCGCCGCTGCCACGAGCCCCTCCGCAGGGCAGAGCAGTGACCGGGGCTGGTCACACCAAGCTGGCCCGGGGCCGTGCGGCGACGCCTGGGGCCGTGTGGCGATTCCCGGGGCCGTGTGGCGATTCCCGGGGCCGTGGGGCGATTCCCGGGGCCGTGTGGCGATTCCCGGGGCCGTGTGGCGATTCCCGGGGCCATGGGGCGATTCCCGGGGCCGTGTGGCAATGCCCGGGGCCATGGGGCGATTCCCGGGGCCGTGTGGCAATGCCCGGGCCCGCCGGGCCCCGCCGCGCACAGCCAGGGCAGCCGGGCGGCGGCGCGCTGCCCCCTGCCGGCCACGGGGCACATGGCGGCGGCGCTGAGGAGGGAAGGGAGCGGAGMGGGAGCGAGGGAGAGCGGAGGCCGGGCTGAGGCGGCCCGCGGGGATTAACGCTGGCCCAGAAGCTGCTTCCAGGGCCCGTGAGGCGGTACGAGGGGAAAGGGCACCCGGCGGAGTTCAGCCCGAGAGAGGGGTTGGTCAGCCCTGAAGCACGGACCTTCTGCGCTGCGGCGAGAGGAGCTCGGTCCCCCCAAGGGACGGGAGGATGCGTGTCCCTGCCCCAACCCTGCACCGGGGCTTGTGGACGCTTGGCCAGATGGGGAGCACGCGGTGAAGTGACCCGCGGCAACACAACAGCCGGCGTGCAGTTCAGGTTCGGCCGGAGGAGGGGGAGAGCCTCGGCGGGGATGATGCTCCCAAGGCACCGGGCACGCCGGAGCGAGCACACGGGGGAACGGGGCAGCACCACGGCGCCCTGTCCGTCTTCACAGCGCCCTGTCCGTCTTCACAGCGCCCTGCCCGTCTTCACCTGCGCTACCCGTGCGGCACAGGGTGCCTGTGGTACAGGAGGCACTGTGTGCGCGCTGGCTGTAGTGCAGCAGCCGCTCATCGGCCCAGGCATCTGCCCTCGCAAGATCCGACGGCCGTGACTCGTGACACAGCATGAACACGGGACAAGGACAAACTSTCATTAAATTCAAAAAAGGCTGGCAGCCTTCAGCCACTTCGTAGTATAAAATGAAAGGACTTTTAAATCACTCTGTTCTGGCACTTTTCCAGTGGTTTTTCCTCGTCTCTTCCCTCCTAAGAAGGCTCTATCATTATGCCATCTACCAGGGCAGTTTCCTCATTAGCATTGTCCAAATATGGACTCTTACTCTTCATAAACCTCACCTTACGGAGTCTTTGCATATATTTTAACGACAAACTGTAGATCTTCTACGGGGTATCTGTCCAAACTGGTACCAAGACTAGTGTGGTCCAGAGGATCTCATCTTCACAGGTCATTCCTGAAGTGCTCCAACTTGTCCCTGTGTTGCTCARACTCAGAATTCTCCATACTGATTCCTGTTGCTGCCCTGTGTAATACTGGTTGGTCCTTCTATGCTTCATGTCATTTCCAGCCTTCAGTTCTGTATCTGTTACTGCAGGGTCTGTCTTGGAAGTCTTTGCTTATTCAGCAGCCRTGTATTGGCAGAATGTATGGCTCTATCTAAAACAAAAAGCATTGCAAAAATTTACTCAGTTTTGCTGGAAATTTTAATAGTAAAGTAAACCAGAGTATAAAACCAAAACCTCAAACTATTTTTCGTAGTTTTTCTTTTATGAAATGTTCAACCTTCTTTAGTATTTATTGCACTGGTGCAATGTGGCAAGATGCAGCACAGTTCTGCTTCTGGTTTGCAGCCAAATTTTGAAAATATTTTCTGAAATAGAGTAATCACATTTCCCAGATCACTAATAAACCCCTTGGAAAGAACTGGGGTGGGGGGGGGGGGCATGGGGTGTATGGGCAAATACACCCTCTACAACTGCAGCAGGGCATCAGTAATCACATTCCTCAAATATACAAGTTAGAAGGGTTTAAAAAACCAYACAGACATATTTAAGTTGTAAAATTTCAGTGAAATGAGGGTGGCAGTCAGCGTTGGAAAAAGAAAAAGCATTAGAACTAGCAGAGATTTTACTTGGAAACAACTTACATAAATGAGTTAAGTTCAAAAACAGCTTTAGAAGTGAAATGATAAAATATTGYCTGGGCCCCTGTAGATAAACCAAGCCAAATCAATTACTTTTCTGTCTATAAGTCATGACCACTTTATAAAGTATAAAGTATAAAGTGAGCAAACAGAGGCACTAAATAATAAAGTGTTACCACTTCAACCACATTATTATATACAGCATCCAATTTTGGGAGTAGGAAGCTGGTGCCTCCCCTCACAGGCAGTTGCCATAACCAAGAGTAGTGACTGTATTGAGGTTATGACATATTTACTGGCTGCATAAAGACAATTTATAACCACACATGTAAACAGTTACAAGTTTATACAGCACATTTCTAAATTAAAGGAATTAAATATCAGTGTTCTGCTACCAAGTACAAATGGCTCAGCAATTGCCACTGGAAAACGAATGTGCTGGTTAGYACAGCCTGGAACTTACAGGCTGCAGAAGGAGATAGGGGAATGTAAAATTGAAGCTGAACAAGTATCAGGTAGGAAAATAGTAAATGGGGTCAYTACAGATTGCTTTCTCCTGACTTCGCTTGCTCTTTCAGCATTGCATGCTCTCTAGGACTTTTTGCAGTTTCAGTAATTCGGTMATTCCATGGGCAGGACCTTGCAGAGGAGAGAGCAGAAGTTTGGGGTGGTTTAGGTAATATTTTCAGCCGTGGTGCAGKCAGCCCATCAAGGTCCCTTCCAGCTTGGCTGGCTTGGTAGAGCCAGAAGCACAGAAATGCAGGACTGCCATGGTTTGTCAGCACAGGGCCTGGACTGTGTGTGTGCAGACACATGAAACAGAGCCAAGGACCTCAGGTGCACAAGCACTACCTTTTACCCTGAATCTCTACAGCTGACTCTACTGTTTGAATAGATAAAGGAGAGTTTTTTTTCCATACCCCAGTTCCGTATTGCAATGAGACAGCAGAAAATGAATCTGTTTCTTTTACATAAATATCATATCTTTTAGCAACAGAATGTAAGTAATTTGCCCAGAGTYGGGACCTTGCTGTGAAAATATATTCTGTGTAAGTCCAAGAGRCTACACTGAGCAGGAGCGATTTACAAAGCTTTATAAAAGTGGCACTCTGTTGCCAAGAGGGCAACTGTGAGTGGATGAGGACTGCATGTGGATGTGTCATGAGGTTGCCCTTGTAACTGTGGCTGGAGAAAAGGATGGGGCCATCTTTGCCTCTTGGATTGTACATCCTTGTGAAGAACACCAGATTTGACATGCAAGTGGGAAGAGACAGTCCCTGGTGCTGATCTCATGTGCCTGCTGCCATGGCACTTGGGCACAGTGCACCAACTCTCTAAGGAATAGAGGGCAGGGAGAACCCAAAGGCAAAAGTATCCCAGGTGCAGGAAAGACATGGCACTTTCTTTTTTTCACCATTCCTTTGAAATATGCTGTGCTTCAGGAGATGCACAAAGAGAGATTATGATTTACTTAGTTTCAGCTCTGAAGTATGCAGCACCACCACTGCTTGGGATTATTTTTCAGTGGATTCCCAGCCCTTGGAACAGCTTCCACCCAGCCCACACTGCTGTCTATAACCCCAGAGCACAGAGACGCATGGAAGAGAATTGTCCTATCCATGAGAAAGGTCTGCCAGCTGACTGGCTGGTGAAATACTGCCATATGGCTGTGCATTCCCCACATGTACCCCTCAGTCCCACAAACTGGAAAATCCMACATGAAACATTCTTGATACAGAGCAGATCTTGGGGCTGCCAAACAAYGTTTAAGACCACCTGTGAATCAGAAAAAGTGGCTTCAGCCCTTCCCTTCTGGGTTTGGTTGTACTTACCACTTGGTTATTTGGGCTGTGCCTTTGTCCATGGACAGGTTTTGCATTTATTCACCTCCAAGTTCAGAAGTCAGTKCCCAGAAAAATACTGCCACCAAGAAGCCAGTACAGCACACACACAGCTCAATGTGAAGGAAAAAGTATTATTAACGTATTTTGTTATTATTACAGGTGCAGTATAGTTGAATAAGATAGAGGAAAACTARCACTGTAACAGCACTATCCCACAGTCACAGGTTTCAACAAAACTTATCCACAGAGSCAGTATGAATGAGGAAACTGCACTGACTCTCTAGGCTGTTCTTTGGGCAGTTTTAGATATGACCTMACTGGGACAGCAGCAGGAGTTACAATTAGCTGTTACTCTCAGATTATCTGTTCTTCCAAGTGTTCCTCTTACTCCACCAGTCAAACTGCATGAAAACAACACAAATTAGTATTAATMTTACGGGGTAAGATTCATATGAGAGCAGAGGAGGGAACTCCTTCATTCCCTTCAATTCACGTATCCAATCTMGGGGGGAAAGTTAAATATTCAGCTCCCTGGGGCAGCATCTCAGGCTTGTATGATCAATTGCTTGCTCCTGCCCTGGGCGAAGGAAAGTATTGTGGCTAAAAGGGAATTCCCTGTAGCAACAGCTGTTGGCTACCAGCATCATACTGAGAGAGTGCATCAGGTGAACCRGGGCCTCAGTGGAAAGCAGGCACTTTGGAGAATATTATTGAACTATTTCTTCTTATCTACTACTTGACTGATTCAAAAGGGAAGCTAGACTGGGAGTTACAAGCAGAGACTGGGCAAACTGTTCTTCCCCATAGTGCAGGCAAGCAGGGTTGCTCCTGTGGGGAGCCTTTCCCATCAGGCAAACCTCCATYCCAGCAAGGCCATGCAAACACTGGGACTCACTACAGCGACCTGCCACTGCCCCTTTTTCCACAAAAGCACCACAGTCTTTCAGAGAACCTCAGAATCAGCTTTCACCAGTTGTGCACATGGGTCGTTAACTCCTGCTCAAAGCATTTGGGAGACTGGTGGAACAGTGGTGGACAGAAGCAAGTTCTCCCAAATGATTAAAGATTAGTTTTGGGGTTTTTTTTTCCATTTTTACCTAACTCCCATTTCCCCTCCTCTTCTGGCTGAAGTATRCAGGTAGCAGATTTTTCAGATACAATGTTTTATTTGCTGTTTTGGCATGGTATTTATGTTTCCAGCCCAATTCACTGCTAACAAATCCTTATGTGTGCAGGAATAACGGCATAATCAAAGAACAATATTTTTAAGGGTCAGGATGGGGCAGTTTAAAACCAAAGGAGATAATAATCATGGTTCAATGCCTGAAAGCTACGAGATTGACAGAAAAAACACAGAATGCCATTTTCTAGGTTCTTCCTTTTTCATATGCAGACTCCCTATACCAGAAACTTTGCCTAGAGRTTGTTCTTGAAACAAGCAGAGAACACCTGGCAACCCAGGCAAACAAAACAAACCCTCTCACCCTACCCAGGCAAGGTGKGTTTCAGCTCTATTTCCCATGCAGGGCTCTAAAACCTGTTCAAAAATATTTTAATGGCCCTTTGTAACTTCCAACCATAAATGACATTCCTGTAGTGGAGAGGGATGGTAGCAGAAAATTAAAGCATGATGGACAGGTCTGTAAGGCCTTACACTGATTTGCTTTCTGTTGTCAGCTTTACATTTCAGGAAAGCATTTTGATAAGAAACAGTATATAATGGATGATAAAGTATTTTCTGCAAAACCTTAAAGCTTTCCTAGGCAATGTTATGAGTAAAGCACCCAAGTAGAAAGTTGGCTTCTGTGTTCTGGTTCATGGAACTGGGCCATTAGATACAAAATTGTGTAAAATTTSCAGGAACTCTGGGATCTGACAACAGTGAATTTTTTCTCTGCCTGCAGCCCCCTTGTCAGCTCTTCTTGTCTTTCAGCTGAGATTCTAAAGGCTTTAGAGGTGGGTGAATGTTGCCCTTCAGCAGCACTTGAAGGACTGACAATGTTTTCAAGAGACAAAAGCAAATGACACTACCCTGCCAGAGGGAAAAACAAGGTCAATCATGCTATGCAAATCAACTCTCTGCTGGAGAGAAAAATCAAAACAGAGGAACCTGATATCCTCATGGTACAGACAGAACGTGAATAATCAAAACCTRATTCCTGCTTGATTTTATCACCAGAGAGTGTGAAAGAGGAAAATAAATGGGTGTAAAAATACTTACATGAATACAGCAGTGACTTTGGAAACCTCTCAGTGCTTGAAAAATAAACTTGAAGCTATAAAGCCCGAGATTTTCAAACTAACAGGGTATCCCATGCAGAAGGCAGCTGAGAACATCTGAGGAACTGRCATCTAAACAGCTTTCTGCTGCAGTCTGTGTAAGAAGCATTCCAGCTCTGAATACTCCTCCTAACATTTTCTTGGGTTATTTCATTTCAGTTCTTGACAGAAACCAGTACATGAAAGGAAACATTCCAGTGCTGAAAATTCACCTGTAACAGGTCAGGTGAATAGTACTTGCGTATACATAAGTTTTTAATTCATTTATTTAAAGGCTTGGTTGCAACCTACCAACCCTTCTACCAAAACAAGATTCTCTTTAACTATGGAGCAGTACTTTCTGCAGATCTTGCAGAAATTCACACCTCACACATTCAAAAATCCCACTTCAATTCCCTCAGCACAGGAGAATGACAAGAGCAGCAACAGGCACCACCCCAAGCCAGAGGAAGCACTGCATGGCTATAGGGCAGAGGGAAAATTATGTGACCAGAGATGAACATGTGAAACCCACTGGGCTGCCAGAGGAGAACCACACAACTTATTGTAGAAATACCAAATGCCTAAAAATATTCCAAACAATAGCAAATATTTACTCGATGATTCTATTCAATGTCCTAGTTAACTGAGTAATAGCAATTTTGGCATCAGTGCTTATTGAAAGAAAGGACACAATGCTCATTTTCAGTTCAAATTTTACTCCCAATTGCACAAAGGTTGAAAATATATTTTCAGATTTGAAAACCAGCATAATAATTTTGGTTTCATATACAAAACAGGGAAAACCAAAGAATACAGGAGTCGTGACTGTTCCAACATTCAGCATTAAAGTGTTGCCCAACTTCATTTTATCTCATACAATGATTATTTTCTACATTATCTGCTTCTCAAATTAGAACTCTGTACAGTACCCACAGAAACRTAAGGTTAAAATATTTTGAGAAAATACCATGTTATGGAAGGTTCCAATGATCTAKTACAGATTACAGTACAAAGTAATGACAAACCAGAGCATCGCTACAAGTTTATTCAGAAGCTTTTACTTTYGGTTCTTATATCACAAAGGACATGTTTAATGTTTACAACAAGTATTAGAAACTGAGATGTTTTTATTTCTACTATTATAAAAGTAACATAGGAGACCCTTCTAAGCCATCTTCAAAATGCAGACTAATCTTTTTTTTTGTATATAAACTGTACACAAAAAAACAAGGCACTATACATTTTTGGATAATAAAGTATAAAGGTTGATTCGCATAGTTTCTCAAGAAATCCATGCTATAAATACAAAYGCTTTGTTCGGTTTAGCACCTGAAGCAGCACTGAGAACAATTCATTAACTATTGCAAAGAGAAACTTTTCAGAATGCAAAGGAGATACATATTGGTGGTATAGCTAATTCGGTACAAGCAACTGCCATCCAGCTACTTTTCTGTAGTTTTGACATGAAAGTCTTGAAAGTGAATATATATTGCATTGTTAAATACATACTTGTTCTAYGTGTTTATATAAATATAAATTCTTTGTAATCCACAAACTAACAAAATAACACTTTACAAAGAGAACTTCTTTAAAAACAAAAATGGCAAGTAYTGTATATAGCCAAAGGACACCTGCAGCAGTAGATCAAGGAACGACTGTTTAAGTGCATAGGAGAACAGAGCTTAGACACATTATTACCTTTTAGAGTCAAAATTGAATTCCATTTTCAAAGAGTTCTCTTGGCCTTTTACAATATTACACACCTCCAGATAGGTAGTCACTAATAAGTTCAGRTTATTTTTATTTGTTTTGTAAATGTAGGGTACATTTCTTTTAAAGGACATAGAAAGTGAGAGTGGACATCCCTTTAGTGCTCACTCCCATAAAYACAGCTTAGAAAAGTCCTTTTGCCTTCTTCAGGTTAACCTGCTTCCAAGATGGCAGTGCATTGTACTCCTCTCTTGTCATCTCTAATGCAACCTGCATTTAAAAGGTGAGGATGTGCAATTAGCAAAAACAACTGATAGGCGGCATAACCAACAAATTCCTTTCCCGCATGGTTAGACACAGATGCAGAGAGTAACAGTGCACCTCTTCTCTCCTTACCTCAAAGTCCTCATCTGAAAGATAAATTTCAAGCTTCAGTGGATCAACTCCCTCAGGCAGAGGCCTAGCTAAGAGATCTGCTAATGGATACACTGTTTTACACAGCTTRGCCAGCACATCCTCCACAAGTATTATCTGATTAGAAACGTCTGCGTCCTGGAAGGRGAAAAGGAAAACAGAGAACAGGATCACAATGCTGAAACCATCAACTGTGCCCATGGCCATCTGAAGATGGCATGGGGGCAACGTGCCCTGCCTGAACACAAAGCTGTACACCCAGGTGTGCACACAGCCCAACAGCCCTGCCCTACAATTTCACAGCTAAAAACAGGTCTGCACTGAGCAGAACATCCTGGGCTCCCAGAATCTCAGTTTAAGGCTGAAATCTTTATTTAGTCATGAAGCCAGCATTTTCTACTAACAATGGCTGCAGAAGACTTAAAAACCAGAAAATGTCATTTGTGTTGAGACACCCCTTGACTGATAGCTTTTAAAGCAGCCACATGTCATTTGGCTGTGACTCTGCATCCCAGAGGTGAGGAAGTCAGTACCAGGGCACTTGGAGCCAGCTGATCCTTTGAAAGGTGTTTTTCTACCCTGTCCTTTGAATCCGAGGAACAGACCAGACCTGCACATTGCTGCATGATCAAAACRAGCTGTTCTATTAAGCTCAGACTCYAGCACATCGCTTTCTAAGAGACAATTTGGATTGTCTCTTAGATTTCCCCCTGTTTTTAACAAAAAAAAATACAAGAAGTTACATGAAAAAACCAAACAGGAATGCTTCTGATATACACATTGCCAGACAGAATTTAGCTGTGGCAGTGTTTTATTTTCCTGTGCAGATTCCTAAACTGKGCTTTTTAAGTTTATCCTCTGGATCTTAGGGCTGGACAGTGCAAACAACCAATGTCACTGACAACACAAGACAGTTACTAGCAATAGGAAACAGTCTGTGCAATGAAAAGATTTACCATTTCTGTGATCTCTGCGATGTCTTCCCTGTGCTCCCAACTTGGGAACATATTAGTGAATGTCAGAGGCTCTAGGCCAGCATGAATTAAATAGGATTTTGGGGGCTTCTTTACATTTTTTCCTAAAAACAGAAAAAATACAAAAAGAGAGAGAGAAATGACAAATGGCACAATATTTCGCAATGTCACCCAAATATCCAAAGCTACCTCCTAAGAATATTTAATTTTTTTCTGAAAAACTGAAGCAGTTTAAGGCATAAAGAAAAATTTTTCCAGTATTTTTTAAAATTAGTATGGAATCTTCTAACATGTTTTTCAGTATTCTCACATCTGCCATTTATTGTACCTGACTACAAAAATTAAAACATATATGCTGAAAATCCCCAACAGCTATTCCTAACCCAATGCCTTTCTTATCTTTCAAAAACAGACTTAGAATWGAGTAAGCAGAGTGTGATGATCTGAAATTAGCCAAATTCAGGTGAATGAAGCCTTTTGGTATGCTCTGCAGAATGTCCTGCCAGCAACCAATTCAGCTTAAGCTTGGACACTTCAGTGAGAACTTTTAAACTGTTAATTTGTGATTCTGAGGTGTAACACAATAAATGAAGCCTTCCACTGAGAGCTGAGTCAGCAGAGTATCTTGGCAATTTGGGAGCAATGCTGTTCCTAGACAAATGGCTTAAGAAAGGGTGGAGAATGTATCTTCAAATAAAATGATGTTAATTAATAACACCTTTCAGCCCAGGATAGGAAGGCATGGACAGGAGCGACACACTGAGAGCAGCCAGGCACAGCAGTCTGTTACCTTTGCAGTACCGGAGCACCGTCTCCATGGCACATTTCCTGTCTGTAGCCCACCTGATTCGAGCTGATCCAGTGATTTTGTTTTCCACAGGCCACCAGCCTTGCCACAGATACACTTCATGGTGATTGTCAACAAGGAAGAGTGCTACACAGTCAGAAAATAACAAATCCATCATCAGCCACTTACTAGTTCTTGTAATCCCCTAAAAAATCCCAGTCTTACATGCTTGTCAGCATCACAACAGGATCATTTCACAGTTTACCAATCCCTTTTGTTAATCATCCAGCTAGACTTCAGCTGGACTTGGATTCTCTGATATAAACAGTGCATTTTTACAGCAAGCTTCTGGGATACATATACACTTGATTATGTCTCAGCATCTTTGTAATGGAAAAACTATTGTTATTGCTGAATACTGTATAAGCATCAATGCACACATTTTCCTAGGTACATAAAGTTAAAAATGCTTACAATTACTGAAATACTACCCAATGAAGGATACAGTCATCTGTTTTCCTGTTACTTAAGTATTTAAAAACTCATACCTGGCTGTGGGGCAGTGTAAAGATCCTCTTGCAAGAATGGCATGGAATTGACAACTGCAGGGTCTCTTGAAGGGTAAACATACTCAGTGGCTGAGAATTCTCCTGATGAACTACTGAGGCTGAACAGGCGGGGTGTGAAATTAAACTTTCCAGGATCTTTAAAGAACAAAAATTAAGAAGAATCACAACTGMAAATGTCAGAGTTAATTGAAAAAACTAACAAACTTTTAAAGTGACTGTAAAATTTCTGGGTTTTGAAAAAATCAGAAGAGACAACCAGATGTCGTGAGGGACTAGAAACAGCTGTAAGAAGCTGAGCTGAGCGGCTGGCTGCCATCAGTCTGAATCGGATCCTGGTTAGTAACCATCAGCCGTTTCATAACAGGCTGTTTTGCAGCTTAAGCGAAGCAAGCCCATCTCAGAGTTAGCTGACAAATTTTCCACTTGGTAAATCAATTCCCCTGCTACCTTTGTTGGCAGTTTCAAAGCAAAGGCTGGATGGGAATGTGYGCAGAACTGCCTCTTAAATCCCTTCAGAAGAGAAGCAAAATATATTGGTAACAGTGTTRACTATTGCTCTGTGCTGCCTGAATACAGAGGGGCAGCAGAAGCGGGGGAGAACAAAATTAAACACTCGGTTTTCCAGCACTTTCCTTCTATAACAGTATTGCTTACCTCAGTAAGATTTTTGGAAACATTTCTCTGAAGGGATCAACTCAACTACCAAAAAATTCCTCAAAAACTTTACATTAAATCTAACAACACGTAGACCAGTAAAGTAAAATGCGAGTGCCAAATCCAGGAAGGCAGGTGTACCTTGCAACATGCAGTCATAGGCCTTCCGATCTCTCCTCCCCAATGCGTCCCAGAATCCCAGGGGCTCTGACCCTTCATCACATTCATGAATTGTCACCTTGCTGCTGCTGTGCAGCCCTGCCTCCAGCGGACACCTACAAAACACAGAGAGAGAGTGAACTCGGCGTGCCTGCCCCAAACACAGCCAACACAAACCTGCTGGCCACTCACATTAGCGGAACCCAAAMGTACCCTATAGGCTTGTTGCACTTCACATCAACACAGGCACTTTGAAAAATTGTCAGAAACAAGAGAGGGAATTTCAACAGCTATTCTCGAAGCATTTGGATCCCATTCCCAGAGTGAAGGGAGCTCTCAGTAGGATTCTCACTGCCTGCTTTTGTAACTGCTACTGTCCTCCTWACATGCTTTCCCAAATTAATATCCTCTTCCAAATTCACAAAGCTGGATTCTAATCCTCCCATTAAATTTGCTATTCAATTTAATTTGCTATTCAGATACTTAGCATTTCACTCCAAATGGAAAGTGACTCGTTTGTTTTCAACTGTAATTAGCACATTAGGAAGAATGTGGATGTCTCATCCCTGGAAGGGTTCAAGGCCAGGCTGGCGATTTGAACAACCTGGCCTAGAGGAAGGTATCTCTGCCCTTGGCAGGGGTTTTGGAGTTCGATGATCTTTAAGGTCCCTCCCAATACAAACCATTATATGGGTCTGTAAATAAATGCATTTCACCTCCAGAACATGAGTTCTCTCCACTCTACTAAACCAACCAACTTTCATTCCTCCTCCTGACCAAACATGCATGTGGTGCATTTGTACTCAGGRGACAACTTTATTTATCTCAAATTTTCCTTGAGTCAGACTATTTTAAGTAAATTGGTAGACTATATAAACATCTCCAAAATATAAGTCAGACACTCACTGTTCTTTTATTTTATTGGCTGCTGTTCTTCCTACATCCTTGGTGTGAGACTGTGCTTTGCAGCCATGCCACAGGTAGATCAGAGCTTTGTTGATATTGAGGACAATCATGGATGTCCGGGAACGCAAGCTGCTGCAGTGACACGCTACCTCAAGTAAGTTTCCTTCATTGGGAACTTCTCCTCGCACACAATAAAGCCTCCAATCACCTGGAGCAGACAGGAACAGTGCAGCAGTGTTATAAAATCATATGGCACTGAAAATTGAAAACCTCTGCTCTGGAACAGCTGTTCTCATACTGGATGAATTCCATCTACTGCATGCTTACATTGTCACAGAATAAACTATCTAAGCACCAGGTTTGGCYAACACTACTTGAGAAACCCTGTGCAGAAAAGATTGCTTGCTACAAGAGTACAAGTATTGAGAGCTGAAGAGCTTAACAGAGCAGAAGAGTCAAGTTCTGCTGCTTTGTGTGGTGAAAAAAGGGAAACAAACACAGTATTCCTCCTATTCAGCTCCTCTTTCCCTCTGCACCTTAGGAACATAAGGTCACAGTCAAGTGAAAACTGGAACATCTCCAAGCTACACTTCCACTGAAATTCTCCTATCTCAACTACTGCTTTCAAGGAGTATGTTACAAAAAGCAATGATTGGGTAATAAAAGCTTAGAGTTTTCTTTGGAGCAGAAGAACTGCTCATAAAAACACTTTTCTTCCCCACATTGTGTAGAAAAGAACATAGTTTAAACCAAACTAAAACAATTTATATGTGCATTAATACAATCAAGCCAGCATGCTCTAGGGTGGCAAAATCCATTCTACGCTCAAAGAGGAAAAAGACTACCTTGAAACAAAGCATTGCAAAGCTGTCTCGAGTTTCACGGCATTCATTTTTCCTTTCTATACAGTATGGTAGTTGAGATTGAATACAAAGCCCTCCACAACAGCTAAAAAAGCATTTTGGGGCAGAAACTCTTAACTACCAATCATTTACTTTGTGCATTTTCTTCTTCCTCTTCCCTTCTTCCAGCATGCACAATCATCCCTCCTTGGAAACACTGCAAGAAGCATGGTGGTTCTTTCCCTTGAAGCACTTGTACCTGGAAATTGAAACCACCACTCTTCGTTAAAAAAAATGAAGCAAGTATACAGACTCAGGAAAACTGGTCTCTACGGATTATTAAAAATTATATAGTTATGGCCACCCACGAAGATGGCTTTCCTTCTACTTTACAACTGCTGAGTATTGTTTAAATTATCATATATCAGCATGCAATGGGTTCCATATGTGACCTGCATATTAAAAGAAACCTCTAGCTGGAACCCAACAGTTGAGTTCCAGAGGATAATGGAATACCAAATGAACTTTAATTTRAATTGGTTTAAACTAACCATTTTCTGAATTTTATGAATTTTTACAGAACCTGACCAGCCTGACTGATGTTCACTGAAACCATTATGGAGATAACATAGGAATGGCAGTAAGTTCAAAATTTGCTGAAAAACTGGTTTCTATKATAACATACATGTTCTTTGCTCACTAAGCATTGCATTTGGAGTATGAAACTGAAATGGCTAATTCCTAAATCAAGTATGTTGTAGAGACTCTCACACTCTTGATCAAGGGCCCTTATATTTCTCCTCTATGAACTCCTGTCTTGCTGGTCATTTCAATGCTGCTGTYAAAAAACTAATTAAAGCACGATCAAGGTACAGAAACTAACTTTAAATTTCCCACCTTGTATGCTGTGAGGCCACAGCAAAGCCCAAGTCTGCCTAAAGACAAAGCAAACTAGCCTGTCCTCTCAGCTTCAAACTAGCTGCATCTGCATTGGCTAGGATGCCTGCAAACAATGCAATTAATATGTAATTACAGAGTAAACGAACTGAAAATTGCAAATATATTTTTTTGCCTTGGCCTGCAGAAAGTGCTTCTCCTCAGCACTAGGAAGACAGTCCTGCTATCTGAACATGTTCTCGATCAGAAGGCATGAATCTGTGGAACTGTCTCACCTATTCCTGCAGCGAAGGGAGGTAAGACCTCCTTCAGCCTTTTTCAGAAATATCCTTAGAAACAGGATTTGGGAATAACAATCCATAAAGGAGCTTACGTGTCTCTGGCAATTGGAATAATGTCAAAAGTAATTCTGAGGTCTGACTATTTGTAATGGCAAGAACGTKTGTACAGAAAGGGAGGAGGCAAAAAAGATAATTTCTGTTTACCACTGGTGGCAAGCCAGGCAGGCAAATCTTACCAGGTCTGCCACCTAGGAAGCTCACCTGTGCTCCTCTCTCTTCATCAAGCTCCACTGTCATGAGTGCTGATGTTCCTTTCTCACTCACTGTGGAGTGCCTTCCTTGCCAAAAGAAATACACACATTTCTCTTTTCCAACAGCCCGTACTTGTTGCTCTCCTTTTTGTCTGCTTCCAACTGCGAAACAGAGAGCACATGCTGAAGAAAGTACTCTGGCTATAGGTTTAAACAGCACATAGTTTAACCTCATCTGCCAGCTCAGCACTATCCTATCCAGAACAGGAAGGAAAAAATGTGCAATTGGAGGAACATTTGCTCTCCAAGCCAGTGCGTCCCCGTGCAGAGTTGGCATTGTCTCCTCAGGTGGATGTAAGCCCACAGGCAGAGATGACTGTGCTGGCTGGAGAAAGAGGCATAGAAAGAACTGGTACTATCTGGAGAAAAATAACTGACAGCACTTGAGCCAATTTGCATGTGAAATGGCATGTCCAGTTTTGTTACCAGAAGAGTGCATTGTGGCTCATTTTCCACATTACTGTTCTCTGGCAGCAGGAGAGCAGCTGCCTTTTTTTTTTTATTTATTTATTTTTTTAAAGAATCGGTATTTAGTTGTTATGTTAAGCAAATAATGTTTACAGCAAGTGAAATTCAACAACATAACCAGTTACAGACTATTTCACTCTTTCCAGCAAATAGAGAATAAACAGGTATAATTAAATCAAAGATTTAAAAAAAACCCCAGAGTTTTCAAACAGATTTTAAAAAAAAAATAAAATGTTCTGCCTAGATTCCAGCTGTCTTGAGCAGCAACCAACTGAAACACTTAGGAGAAAGCATCCTGTTTTTTTCAAGTTGAGAATACTCAAACCACTACTCACTTCTAAAATTTATGGTTTTCATTCTTATCTCTACATTCATCCCATAAAAGTACTGTCTTCTACATAAAAATTTATTCTGTTTTGGAGTGATGGAATATGTTTTCATCCATTTGGATTAGAAGTCTGTTTACAGTTCAGTACTAGTGTTACCCACTTCTCCTAAGACTTACAAGCTTTTTTATTTTTCTTGGATTTGCCAGTATCTGATCTCAATGATCCTGACTAAGACTTACCTACACTTTTTTGGCTAAAAGCCTGAAGCTGTATAACTGTTACGCTGTTTTCAACCGATTTTAATAYACTGCTATTTGGAACAATCCGTTTTAGACTATTTGTCTTTAACTTACCACAAAAGCCACCTATTCTTAGTTTAGTGCCAGAAGGGAGAGTTCCAGTGGAATTATGAAGCTGGTTGTCAGACTTTACCTGCTGCTCTCAGGCTCTTTGTCAGAACACTGCTGAGCCTGAAATCCACATCAAAGGGTTTCCAGCAACAGCGGAGGGGACAGCAAGGGCAATGAGTTGGCAAGGGCTTTTCCTGTCATTGTTACTGATCTCCATTACCCAGCAAAYGTTTTTCTTGTTGCTAAGCCTACCTCTCTTGCAAGACATTCAGACCACTGCCATCAATTCAGCTGCCTAATTACTTTGGTGTTAAGCTGTGGGCATAATTCTGTCTTAATGAATTGTCCTGTGAACATGTACCAATGCTGGTACATCATTACATTAATCGACATCATTACATTTGGTGCATCAAAAGTAACTACAACCTTTTTATTTTCTACTACTTTTAAACAAAGTAAGAATTTGTTATTCTAATAACTAAGTAAGAATAATTAAAAATKACTTTTTAATGACCCAGGAAGGCTAAATTAGCATCCCTAACCTTTCAAACCATCTCATATCCATGGAAAACTAGGTCTGGTCCTCAGCACTAAGAGTAGGAGTTTTAGCTGCACTTCTGCCATGTTTCAGCAGAATTAAAATGGAATTGTTCACTAACCTGTAGTGCTCACCATGTACTTCCACTTCACCACGTAAGTGTCTCCCTCATGGAACTGCCCTATGCTTTGCTTAGGCAGTCGACTATAATCGAATTCCAGGATGTGCCAGACATCCACAGAGGCAGTGATAATTTCAAACTGCCTCCCATCTTCTCCCTCCACAAGTCCATAGCCCCGGCCAATATTCATTCCATCCAAGACTGTGCCTACAGTTGTTTGAGGCACAGCAACCATGAGCATGACATCATATGGTTTAGAGTCAGATCTGGATTCTTCCTGTCAGAAAACACAGAGAAGAGATTTCTTTGAGCATAGCTTTTTGTCTTCCTGTCCCACAGTTGCAGTCAAACATTCTGACTCCTGCATATTTCAATACTTGAGTATCTTGTCATCATTTGGTGCCTTGTCAAAGCCACCTGGTCAGTGTTCATTGAGCTGCCTGGCTCATAGATAAATAATAATAGTAATACATAATATACAATATATTAATACATAATTTATAAATAATACACACAAATGTATTTATAATCATATAATCATATAATACCAAAATAATGATAATATAAAACAACCCTGTGGGTTTGCTGTAGGAGGTGATGCTCTGATCCCTAGATCAAAGCCCACAAGATAAAGAAAATGCTCTGATCCTTGAGCACAAGCTTCCCTGGATGTTATCCCAACTAGATCATCTAGTTTGAAATACCTAGCATGCTTATTATATGCACCTTCTGGTGAAGGGATTCACTAGAATTCTTCTCATTGAGTTTCTTCAGTTCTGTCCAATCAAGAAATTTTTCTTTGAACAATATTGTCTCATTATGTTCTGTGAGTCTGCCAAATACAGCCCAGTCTGGGCGTCCTTGTCCCTTTCTGTGCAAGGGAACAAAAGATATAGAATCAAATTAAACACTGTGAAAAGAGAGCAAGAAAAATAAGTATCTGCAATGAGACTAAATTCAAGTTACGATACCTGGGTATAAGGGGATTGCATTCTCCTGGGTCCAGAGGATTTATATCACAATTGGAGTAGTCAAAGGTGCCATTCCACAAGTGTTTTGCCAGCTGGAATGCCACTTTTCTTTGTGCTAAAGTGACTTCCTTTCCATGCCATACATATACTTCACTACCAAAATCAAACACCAGCACCTAAAAYCAAAACCAAACAACAAAAAAAATCAAGCCACTATCAAGTTAGGTGATACCCCGATCCTCCAGTTTCCTTGTGCTAAACAGAAACCCCTCCAAATATCTGCRTTTCTTCAATGGCACTAACAAGTAGCACTACAATGCAAGTAAGGACAGAGCACTGGTCTGCACTGTGATGTGTAATTGTTGAGGATGACTGGAAGCAAGTATGGGGAATGCTGTGAGATGTATCTTTAGGTGGCTAAAAGCACTAGCAGATTAGAGGGCTCTTATAGCTAAAAATCTGCTTCTGTTGCATGACTGATTGCTGTCCAGTTTCAGTAGCTTTCTCTGACATTTAGCCCTAGGCTTTGTCCCGCAGTCAGGGACAAGAACACACAACAAAGACAAAAAGGCAGTGACTTCAATACTTTCAATAAAATACATCTTGTCTTCATTTTAGAAACCTGCTCTCATTCTGACTTAGATGAGTGAAATGGTTGTTTGAGGAGGAAAAGTCTGCTAGGAATAGAAATAAAAGCAAGTTTTACTTTTGTTTTATTTTTCTGAAGCACTACTTGTTTTGTACTTCATGATTCCAGAGTATGACACTGTTGACAAAAAGATTTACAGTTTCTAAAATGGTATTTTTACTTTAAAAGTAATGTGAACTAATTTCTTGAGACCTACAGCACACTCTAGACAGCAAAGTGTGCAGAAGCCTTTCAGGAACACAGAGGACSCAGCTTTCAGCAATCCTCTCCACAAGCATTTGCAGTAACTGAAAGTCATTATCAGTTGCRTGTTCCTGCACTTCCGAAGGAGCAGTAAGTGGCACTATACCTCTTTTGGTTGTAACAGGGTACATTTTGGCACCTTTCCCCAGTAGTCATCCTCRGGAATGAGTTTATCTTCTACAAGGCGGTAAATGCAATTTGTTTCTATTATTGCGGCTTCATACATTTCGTCTTCTTCAGGACTTCCAGCAGCTKAAGGAAAAGATTGTCAAAAATAATAGAAAAATTAACATCCAACTGTCTTTACTAAAGAGAACTGATTTACTATTTTATTGTGATAGAGTAACAGATATTGCAGCTGTAACAATGCTTACACTGGTAATTTGACTGTCCACCAAGGAGTTTCCAGAAGTCTTTGGCTGCGTGGGTGTGGGTATTTATTCCTTCTTCTATGGTCTGAATATAAGAAGCTCTACAGCCAAGTTCCCTCTTTGTCTGAATTAAAGTTGCAAGTTCTGAAGCCTAAGAAATTAACAGTTATCTGAACAGGATTGCTTAAGTCTTTGGAATACTTGTGCAAYATTCTAGTTCAGGGAGAAGGCAAATGCGATATAATACAGCAAAAAGCAGAAGAAATGGTTATTATTTATTGCACTAAATAAACAGACATTAGAAAAAAATGTTACAGAAATGCATTCATTCTTTCATTTGCCTTAAAGCAAWGCTGGTCTCAGTGGACATGGGAATAAAAAGGACATCCTGCAATTCAGACTATTTTTTTTTGAGTCTACTCTGTATCCTGAGGATATCCTTTTTTCTCTAGCAGCTTCACACACTACACACTCCTATGTCAGCTTTCATTCAGTGCATAACTTAAAACATATTTTCAGGAATCTTGCATATCTCYCTGTCACAGACTCAGTTATATGCCATTTTTTGAGAGAACTGGCACCAAGGCTCAGTTTCATCAGAGACATATACTGCAACGGTTCTAAAAAGAAACAAGATGAAACCCCCCAATAGTACTGACCTTTGCTTTTTCTATGACATTTGCAAACTCTCCCACCCACAAGAAACATAAATGTGGAGTYAACAACAGGAAACAGTCTCCACTGTTCAGTGATGAGGCTCTTGGTTCAACTAATCTTGTTTGAACATGTCTTCTTCCTAGAGAGAAAACAAAGCTAATTATGTTCCTTCAACTACTACTATCAAATGCCACGATCTAATTTGTTTTGAACAAAATACAAACAATCCCAGCACATTTAGCAAAATATGTGGAAACAGACTGTTTGAGAAAAATTAAAGGACTACTACTGTGGAAAAAGAGATTACTCACAGGAAACAAAATACATGTTGACTCCTATCAACTAATATTTGTATTATTTCCTGTTCTTGYTTTAACAACTCTGTGTCCTTCTAGAAAGAAATGAATTAAGTAAATGGCAGACAGCAGCAAAATTCCAGAACCTTTTACATTTGGCTAAGTGAAGTTACGGCACGATTTCTGTASGCAGTAAAAAGTTTAAATAATGTAGAAATTTTAAGAATTTTGCTTTCCAAAACCTTGSTATTTGGAGAATCAGATATGTTACTACGCACTGCAAAGGGAAGTGGAGCAAGAACACTGTCACGTCATTTTCAAGTTATACTGAGGACTGGAAGAATGGGACAGTTAAAAAATTTTTATAGGACATGRCCAGAATTTCTGAAAAACTCTGTTTTCTCCTTGGGAAACACACACCAGTGGCCCAGTGCAAACCTATTTGTAAGGTTTAACTCTCRTTACACAATTATCACTAATGTTTTTGGATTTTGGACACAGATCTTGATCTGAAGATCTAGAACAAGCTAAGTATCTAAATGTGTTARCAACTCCCATATGTTACATTCAGCCTCTTATTTATAGAAAGGAAAAGCAATTCCAGCATACCTTTAATTTGCAGGAGCATTAGCTTCTTGTATGGCACAGCACTGTTGTTAGAGTTTTGCTCTGTTAGATTAACACTCCTCAGGCTAATGTTGCTGAAGTTCTCTTTGCTTGCCAGGCCAGCAAGTGCTACCTCTGAGAAATTTGAGTTTGTAGACACTTGTACATAAAAAGAAGTTGGAGGAAAGACAGACAGACCCAAAAATTACAAAATTATTTAAAAAAATTGGTTGTTGCAATAAGAAAATTATTTCTGCCCATTATTTCCAGTTTTTCCTCTTTTCCATAGAAACAGCAAAGCCAGGTTGAACTCAGATTAACCACTAGCCCAAAAGATTTGTGGCTTTAGGATTACCTAAATTTCTAGATAACATCTAAGAGTAAACTGTCAGTGTCAGAATTATGCTATTTGGCAGAAATGCCAACTTTACTAGGAAATGCCTTACTCAATGTTTTGTGAAGTACTGTGTAGATCTTCAATGCCTTATAAGTCATTAATAATAAAAGACAGCACAGAGACAAGGCTAATTAACTGTAATTCCCTTAAAATTTGTCTGAGACAGTGTGATGCAACACCCATTTACATTTTRAAGTCTTAGTCATGTTTTACTGTAAACGTACAGCCCAAATTCTTGGCTACTTTTGTTTATTGCTCAACCAAACAGTTGACTTTATGAATTTATAACTCATCCACTTTATGAACTTATAACTCAGTGAAATCCTTCTCATGAGATGGCAACAAAGTATTACACATATAATTAGTGTTTTCATCAAGACAGTCAATATTTAATGATGAACTTTCTTTCTTCAAATGTAATAAGGAAAACTTGTACCCCCAAACTGTAAAAGTACCTCGACAAACCTTTGAATAAATTTTACAGTTATGTTGTTAGGAGAAAGCAATGTCACAAGTAAAACACCTTGTATAAACCATGCCACAAAGCACTGATCCTTTATGGAACTGAATCGTTAGGACGCAAGAAGGCTAATTCCAGTATCTGAGAGAAAATTAGGATCCAAAATTGAGGCCAGTGTACCTGAACAAAAGTTCATCTATTCTTGCCAGCTCTCACCCCAGCATGACAAAGTTRGATCTGCTTTCCTTGATCTCCTGTCCTCACCCTGCACACCCCACAGGCATTGTTTCTCTGCACAAGGTGACTGTGCAAAAAATAAATAATTAAGCCTATRTACAGGTGATGGCTTTCCCTGTAAGCCATACATGCCCTTCTCTCCAGGCTCCCARACAGTCTACATTCCATCTTTTACCTCAATCCATTTATTACCACTCAGAGAATATGTTCCATTCCTTCACTTGCAGTTTTTGCATTAGGATTTTTTTTGTTTTTAATTAAAAAGGCAAGAATGGCATCTTGTACAAGTCATCCTGCCAGCTTACTTTTTTCTACTTTCATTCGCTTTGACTCCATGAAGGCAACATTCAGTCTTTGTTCAGTGTATTCATGAAGAATATCTTGCCTTGCTGCCAGCATTTTCAGGGGGTTTCTCGAGGACTGGACTCTGCGCGTGGGCCTAACTGCACGTTTGTGCTCTGCTACAGAAGATGTCAACCTGAAAAACAAGCAGTGTTTGTAACCATCAGTGAGCTTTTCTAGTCAGAATCATCTAATGACAAGAAATCAGGATCAGCTCCTCAATTCAAGCAGGAGCATGATTTCAAAAATCTGCAGAAGAAATGGACGTGCCCAGTACTAAGACACCTACAAGATGACTTAGAGTTAACATTTTGAACACTGCCTTTGTGTCTGCACTCAAAACAATGGGGGAAAAGTAATTCTTACTTTGGTGCATAAGGATCAAAGATGGCATCGAAATCCTCATCAAGGTCCAAAGGCACTGAGGAYGAAGGGAAATCCACATGGCGATAAAATTTGGAAAACGTTTCATCATCATCCAGCTTCATCACTTCTTTCACAGATCTTCCTGTAACTGTCAGCAYTGTCTCTTGCATCCCAGCAACTGCAGGAAAAAAACACCTCACCYAGTAAATAACCAGAATTTCTAACTCTAGAAAAGGTAAACATGACTTGTTTGGTAGTTGTCTGGGTAATTTTTTTTTGGGGTGGTGGTGATATTTTGGTTTTTGGGGCTTTTTTGTGTTGATTTTTTTTAATAGATGGTAGAAAAGTGGGTCAATAAAGAATATTAAAACAGTGCAACTGCTATGCATATGCAATAATCATTATGCAAAATGGTTTGGGAAGTATGGCTAAATGAAAACTTAGACACTATAAATGAGTTGTTCTAGTATGWTTATATAAGCATTTTAGGGTCTTGTGTATTCCACCTTGGGTCCAACTATGGAATTTCTTCTTTTGAAAGGATTTAGATTCACAAGGGGAAAAGTCTCACTTCAGACTAGTGAGAGTCTCATGGTCATTATCCTATGTTAGTGCCTCCTGTGCTGAAATGGGAATACATTTTTTATGGTATCTGATACACTACAAATTACATAAGGAGTTCTGTCTTACAAATGGAGGACAGACATATGAGACAGAAACTCTGCAGAGCTTCATAAATAGCCAACAGGCTGTACAAGGGAGTTGCTACAGAATYAGTTTTCAAAAAAGCAGGAAAGTGAATGAATTGTGCTTGGGAGCAGCTTAGCAGCTTATCCTATTTTGATTTTAATAGGAGTAAACTACATTTAAAGCGGTTTCACTGAATATGGCAATATGGTTCAGACTGGCTGTATGCTYTTAAGAAATTTTGCCCTCCAGAAGGATGTGTACATTGTTTTTAGAGAACTAAGAAAGTTATTTTGGCATCTATGATTTATTCTACYGTACATTTGTAATACAATAGCAAAAGGCTTTTCTTCTTAAAATTTAGCCAAGACTAAATCACCAAAATAAAGCCATCAGTGAATGCAGTCTGAGTAAAGAAATATTCAGTTTCTGATACCAGATATTGTAACTAAGAGGTGCTTTAATCAATTTACTGAAGTAGAAGAGTGGATACACTGGTAACTCTACMAACCTTTGTTATTCAGCCTTCCCAAGAACGACTCCAACTTGTCAAGCTTCATATCTGATTCCAATTGCATATCAGGCCTGGCTTCAATTTCTAAGCAAACCAGAAAGTARAACCCATTAATTGACAAGAAGTAAATAAGCCTGAACATATTTCAGCCATTTTTATTCCTTACCTTCCAAGGGCTTTGTAACTGGAGCGTTTGACTTCTGCCGGAAAGGGGATGCTACTGGAGTCAGAGCACTTGGAGCAGCCAGGCCTGCACAGGGACACAGAACAGAGGAAATGCAGCCATGAGACACCCTGAGTTTCCAACAGTGATGACAGGGAAGCTGTTTGGGGAAAGCAGATGAGCCTGGCTACTTCATACAGGCCGGCACACCTCCCCAAGCATCGTGTTGGAGGTGGCAGAGTGCCCTGCCTGCTCCTTTAATCAACAGCACCCTCTGAAACCACCCCGGCCACAAGAACAAAGCTCCATTTCCAAGTGTTACTAAGCAAGCTAACATAAGATAAAGGCTTTCTCTGGAACACAGTAATTCTGCTCATTTTCAAAATAGCARCAGCTCACATGGTCTACATTTTGGGCTTCAACTGTACCTGAAGCTGAATTTGAAAAACATAGAAGCGGTCTGAACAAAAAGATAAAGTTAGCAGGGAAGCCACCAAGGTCTTGCTTGGCACCTTCATCCCCATCACCATCCATCATCTTTTTTAAATTTAAGCACAGCTCTATTAAGACACACAACAGAATGCATCTGACTTGTGAATGCTGTCCCTGGATTTTGCAGTAATTCTTGAGCCCTGCTGAGTTTTTCAGAACACATGAAAATTGAAGAACAAATGGCAGTCCCCACCATATCAAGCACTACTCCCTCCTTTTCTTCTACCCTCCTCCATCCTTTTCATTAACTGTCATAAAGCAATTAATTCTGGACCCAGTGGATAAAATAAAGATGTTTTTTGTTTAGTTCTTTTCATGTGAATCTACACAGCTCTAGTAAGAGAAATGCACTCAATAGGAGTCGTGGGTTGTATCAGGTAAAAGGTAGGTGGGTTCTATTATGAAAAGCGTACTGAAGTGAAGAATGCACCTATTAACTTTTGTTGCCTAGACTTTCAGTAAATGGGGAAACAGACATTTACACTTTTCCCTATTATCTGTTYTCCACTTAGCCATAGTTTACTAATTACTGATCCATGTAAGTTTAAGSCTTCAGTTATTTTGATCAGATTAAAGCTGTATTGTGCTGGGAGAACATATACTAACCATGCTTCCACTATCTTTACTGCAACATAATTGTCATAATTGTCAAACACCAAGACAGATTTGGAATATAACTAGGTAGCTTTTCCACAAACAATTTTTCCTTCTGTCACTTAAGAGACTCAAAATTCCAGCAGGTTTTAAGTCAATGGGTAAAGCCTTCTTCAAGACACACTCAAGAGGACACAGCTCTTAAGAAGCTCTACCAGGACATAATCCACAAGACCACACTGAGAACTGCTTAGGAAAGGATTACCTTCCAATTAGGACTGAAAAATTTTCAGCCATAAGATGCAATTAAAATACAGCATCTGTGYGTATAGCAAAAATATTATTTTGCATTGCTTTCTCATAATCTTTTTAATTAAAAACTCATCATGATAATTTATTCTTTCAGGGTATAAAACCAGTACACATATAACTAAAATCCCACTTGGGCTACTTTTATTRCTTTTACTGTAATTGCATTACCTTGCTTCTTCAAAAGAATGATCATAGCACCTAAAGAGATCCTGAAAAGTTTTTTTCATTAAAAAGAGTAAATGCTACCACCTTCTTTTCCTTTCCAAAGATCAATCTATTCATAAATAAAACAAAACACAAAGACTCGAAAAGGACATCTGTGGAAAACTAAACAGTTTTTCTTGGTGACCCTCCAAAATAGGTTCCTCTTTAAATAGTGGCTGCTGGTATTTCTAGCAGCAAAACAATGAAAAATGTAAGCAGCAGTTAAAATATGTTACTAATAGATGTATATCCTTACACCATTTATCTGTTCACCAGCCAACAGACTGGCTTGGACTACAAACAATTATTACTCTGTTGGCAACATTGCCCTCACCCTCCAATGATGTGTTTTTAATGGTTGTCATTTAACTCAAGGTTCACTGCTGTTGTGTTTAATAGCCAAGTTCTTGTAACAAGCCAAAATCCAGTATTCATCAAGCACAAGAGATCAGTTTAGGTGCCTTCTTCCCAAAGTTATCATCTTCCCAGGCATGCTGCATGAMCAGCTGCACTTCTACCATGGACAGCCTTCAGAGACTCCTGTCCACTTCAGAGGAATGATTAGATATGGAGACAGTGGCTGAATTCAAGAGATCCCAAAAAAGTCAGCATTGCTCCCTTGTCATTTCTACTCTGTAGTTCTATGCAGAACCAGGGAATCTTCAGCCAAACATAACACTTCAAGCTGTTGTCCAAGACAGCATCCATAAAACCAATACTTGTTTGCTAAGTATTCCCAGTGATCCTAGGAGTGGGGGAAATGCCAGCAACAGAAACGACATTTCACAACTATTCTCTAGACAGTGCAGCTGCATTTGTAAAGGAAGAATAAMTAAGAAAGAATAATTCAACTATGCCCTGTGGGTTGTAGTAGAAGGAAAAACAAAACATACATCCCTGTTCAAGTGATAGATTTCCACCAGTCAGAGCCCAGTAATAAGTGGATGGCAATGCAACAGTGCAGAACAAAATGGATCAATACCATGCCCACAAGAAACTAAAGAGAACGGCCTCATGACATGATATTCAGCTGGAGATAAACAGTCCTCCTCTCGCTWAATACAGATGCTGTTTCTGCATAACTTTAGTTTGACTTTATTTTGACTAGACACATAAGAGGTGTCTTATTTATATTGGGACCATTTAGTCACTGACCTTTTTTTACCATTCGTCCAGCTACAGTGAACTGTGTGGAGTCATTGGCTGCTCCTTTACCCTTGGATTTCCAGGCTTCTTCTCGAGCTGTAATCAGATGTTTCCTCTCCTCAATGGTCATTTGACTCTCCTGGTTATCTGCCATTCTTTGCTTTTTTGAGGAAAAAGAGAAAGAGATGCTTAAAAAAAATTGCTTAAAAAAAGGACACAACTAAAGACTGGCTGAACATTTCAAGTGCCAGATGCAGAGGGAGGGGAGCAGGAGAACAAGCTACTGAAGTCACAGACACAGCTTAGTGACCCTGAGATGCTTCACTGTCTTGCTGCCCCATTACACTGTGAGTACAAGGTTTTGGTCTGTGCTCCTATCAGCCAGGGCAGATGGCACCCCCCTACCCAAAGCAAACCATTCACTCGGCACATGACACCATTTTCTGAACCTTGCTTTTCTGAAGTGTGACTTGCTACACAAGTGAGATCACTATTGACTATGAACAGATGTTTTCAAGTGTGCAAATCTGYAGGTGGCACAGGGAACAACAATGAAATGGTACAACTTCAGTGGGTGATTCCTTATCAGACTGTTACCGTAACTCAGTTCTGCAGGCAGGACTAGCAGCCTCTCCAGAGGCTGCTCCCTTTAGTTCTTAAGTCAGCTTGCTCTATTGAGTATTTTTCCAATGACTGTGATCAYCTCTACCACTCCCCCCGCATTTTTTTTCCCCTAAGTCACCTTCAGCTTTCCTTTCTTGCTTTAGAGGTTGGCAGCCAACAGCTGGAAAGATTAGATGCAGAAGGTGCACTGTCTTAGTGCCCTCCTCACACAGAAAGATTGATGTTGTTACATTAAGTAGGAAAGAAACTGAATTTACATACTCTGCTGTAGCTAGGTCAGGCCAAAGGACTATTGCTTTGATATACTTATCTTTAAAAAGCATCAGCCTTTCAGGGATTATACTGCACAGAAATCAAACATAAAAGTATTTTTAATGCATGGGACTGTCAGCACTAGAATTCCAAGCTGCATGCTTTTCATCATTTTTGTTCACAACCTAGCTGCTACAATTGAAGAAACAATGAAAATCTCAAGCTATAACACAGCTCTAGCTCATAGAACCACAGTGGGGAAATGCAAAAGTATGCAAAAGTTTGTGAATATAAATATTGTACTCCTTTCCAGCTACAAGGAAGATATTCTTATCTTTTATTTTCTTAAAAACCAAAGAGACCAAATAAATAGTTCATTTTATATAAAAACTACTGTGACTGCAGGGGACACACTAACTGAAAGGCTTCATACTTTTCAGCATTTACCAGGACCAGTAGACATCAGCAAGAAGAGTGAAGATAAACCAAGAAATGTTTGTACGAGGACTAGAATCATGAGAGCCCACCACTCCTCCCCATGTATCTCTGCAACCTTCTGCAATAACACTTCCTCTCAATTTATCAGGAAAGAGGGCTGGACAGCCAGACAGTATGACTGAAAGCCATGATAATCAAGATTAAAAACTCTGATTTTTTCCCTAAAACTCAGAAATGTTCAATAGAAATAACAACATGCAAGTCTATTCAGTATCATTTCCTCATCTGTCAAAGCCTCTGAATGTTTTCAAGAAAACACTGAAGAATTCCCTTTAATTTCTTCCAGTGTCAGCACAGCCATCTCTAGGATGAAAAGTTGGTAGAAAAAACCACAACAATAAATTAAAGGAGACCTGGGCAGGAAATTAATTAATACCTAATGAAACCATAACTAAATTTCATACACAAAATAAACATTTCTAACTTAGTAAGGATACTGACTTCCATTAAACTATGAGGGGAATGAGGGAGAGGCAGAAGGAAGTAGAATCATATGAATTTGGTTTTGGGTTTTTAAACTTACAGGGGGCTTAATTTTGGATTTTGTCTCCAGCAAATACCTGAACCTTCAGAGTCTAYAGAGCTAATGAAAACTCTGAAGATGCAGACCTGGAAACTATGTGTGTTAATCACTAACCATGCAAATTGCAAGAAAGATGGTCAGTAATTCTGGAACTGTGTCAAAGGATAAAAGAAAACAGCYGTCTGACAGAGAAACAAACTTGCTTTATTTTTTTATAATGGAAGATTTCAAGCTGTTTCATTGGACAAATCATCATTGGAATTCCTAACCAAAAAGAAAATAATCAAATTGGGTGCATATGTTACACAATTTGGAGTAATTCCATATTAGATCTTGTCCTAATGCATGAAGACTCCTACTTAATCTATTAATGAACAAATGAACTAAAAAATTATAAACTGAACACATACCAAGCAATTTCCAAACAATTTAATGTCCCTTAATAGTCTTGCTGAAAACCAGAAGTATATGCCATGATTAAATAAAGAATCATTTCCTACAGCTAGAAAGCTAACATGAGCCAGTGAAACTGTCAAAAGAAATTTCAGAAAAAATCCACCTGCTGGTTGGGAACAGATTAGAAAGTGTTTGGAATTGCCACATGGAGTATTTGTGGAGGAATTAATTAATCAAAGAACATTCTAGTTGGGAGAAAATGTCAAGAAAGTTAAAACTCAAGAAGCTTCTAACTGCAAAGTTTATTTCTAAGTTAAAAAAAACCCCAAATTATGATATGAATGAAGAATCTCAAATTAGCAACTATAAAAAGTCTAACCAAGAATAAATAAACATAATAAGTAAAACTTTAGGAATAAAACAACTCCAATGTGATTTTTTTATTAAAAAGGTGATTACGTTCAATGAAATATTCTAATTTATTGTGTACAATACACAGATGTGTTCAGTGATACCTTAGACAAAATAGCTGGAAAAGCAGATGTCCCAAAACACAAGCAGTGAATTTTTAAAAAACCTTTGGAAATGGGAAAATGCATAGGATAAAAGCTCAGATGTGGACAATATTTAGAAATTAAACTAAAGCATGGAGGCACAGGTCACACAATCTGTGGGTTGTTCCAGACACCCATGGAAAGATTGCTGCAAAGACAATCAATGAAGAATCAAATCACAGACACATAATTAATGCCATTCCAYATGGCATTATGGAAAACAGGTTTAATCAAAATGGTAAGTTTGATGAGCTCAAGTGTGATTAAATATATTAACACAGTTACCTCTGATTTCTTTAATGTATTTGAGTTAATCACAGATGACATTCTGAGGCAGGTTTTTTGAGCAACAAAAAACCACCAGAGCAGCTTACAGGCTGTAAACTAGTTAACAGACTGAAATAATATTTCTAAACTGAAAAGAGCCATACAGTGATCTGATTCATCCCAAATCTGATCAAAATGTTTTCATGAAGATGGAAAACAAAAGATATAGTTTGCCTGAGAGGRGTCTCATGATGACACCAACATACAGAAGAGTGATGAAGATAAAGGAGAGATAATCACATAGATGGTTGYAAAGAAAAAAGCTATCAGAAAAATCTTGTAAACCAAGCTTTTAAGGGAAATGTTATTTGAAAAGGAAAACAAAAAACCCCAGCCAATTAAGAAGACAGAAACTCCCATAAAAASTTGTTCTGAACAGATAATTTGCACTGGAGTAGCTCATCCATTTCCAGACCCCATGGTTCTATTCAGCATGCTGACAGTTTTGAAAGGTTTCAGGAAAGGGTTAAAATTCTTAAAAAAAAAAAAGTCTACCTCAGATTAATCAGATAAGAACGTATTTTCACTGAAGAAAGGGTTAAGAGTTACATTTTACACAGCAAGAATAATAACATATGAAAAATTACTTAATATTGCTGAAAATTTTCTGTATGATGACAGTTTAGAATTAAGACTGCATATTTTTCTAAAAGATCCTGTTTTAGTCTGAGAACAATTTCTTGAGGGTATGCCAGGCACTCCCCTGCTCATGCTAAGGAAGGGGCCACATCCAGGCAATGCTCCATCTTGTACCCTTCAATTTTCCAGTCCAAGCAGCGTCCTCTCAGGTCACAAGAACTGAGAAAGAGTGGTCTGTTAGCATGCTCATGGGCTGGTTTTGTTGGCTTTGATTTCTTTTAATACAAGAAATAAGATAATTCATGGTTTTCTAYAAAGAAGATCAAGACTGCCCCTACCTGGGGGAGTCCGAACCAAAAATGAACACAAAAAAAAAATCTATTTTTTAAAAGAGGGTTCAATTTAAAACCAATGCTATAAATTACATAAAAGAAGAATTCAGAAAGTATATATTTGTTTTTATAATGCAATTAATTACTCTAGTTTAAGCTCCTAAGACAAAAAAAGCRTAAGAAGAATCCAGCTGTTCAAGTATCGTAAAAAGTCTCTGCATTGTTTTCCTCTGCAACTTTATATGTTATAAGAGAAAACTCCAACGCAAACATGACTTTCTGCTCCAAAGTGGTTTCACAAAACAGAACACCCTCAACTCATGTTTGGTCCAAATAAGAAAATGATTAAGTGCACCAGAAAAAAAAAAAAACAAAAAACAAAACAGACAAGTCCTCATGTACCTTGACACTGTATTAGAATGAAGGAGCTTGCTAAGAGAGCAGGATGTAGCTCACCACAGTCAATGGAAAGATGAACACTTTTTTTGCTGTTTTCCTTTTAAGATGGAATGAACAGCTYATTAAAGGCCCTCCTGTCATTACTGGAGGTTTATTATTAAGTTAGACTATATTGTTATCTACTATATATATAAAGTTGGTGAATGCTGTCCCAACAAAATTAATAGGTGATCTGAAGAAATTAATCTCTATTTAATCCAGAGCTTATATAGAAACGGTAACACTAACACATTTCAATTATTAGGTCAAAATTTAATGTTTAATTAAAAACTYATAGTAAAAGATCATCTTCAAAAACAGATATGAAAGTGAATGTGGAAATGGTAAATATCAGTTGCCTAAATGTTTATAATATCTCCAGCAGCCTCTTCTGTATTCATCACCCTCAACCCTGCAGTATCTGCTCCTTGAATTCACTGSCATTACCCATGCTGGTCAGAATGCTCCCTGCAAACAACACAGACAGTGAATSGTGTGGGAATGAAGAGCCCAATGGAYTCCTTGTAGTACAAGAACCACAGGTGTGAGCTGGGAGGCAAGGGACRAGGAGTGGAATAGCAGAATTTGATTTGCATGGGTCTGTTGAGTGAGCTCTCTTTGTTTTCTCCTGGTTTTCTGAAGCTTGTTTCTTTGCCCACTTCTGCCTTTGCAATTTTTACCTCTGACCATGTGAACCAGTTATGGTTTGCCCAGATCAAGGTCTACTATTCTACTGCTSAAAGACAACTTTGTTATGCTGCTATGGCTGTAGAAAGTTTATATTTCTCATTATCTATTAATTCTTCCTAAATTCTTTAAATTGTCTATGATGGAATTGCAGAGGTACAGACATGATTTTGAGGAACTTCACATGAAGTTTCTCTAACATTTATTGGAGCACCAGCAGGACTCTATTGCCAAGCAAACACMAARTTAACTCTACTGCCACAAGTTGCTTTGGGCATGTGTATCTTCAATGTGAGCATAATTATCTGTCTCACTCCTCCCTCCAAAAATTAAATAGGAATTTTATAYAGCATTTCACCTTCCATCTCCAAGGATGACGTTCATCAGAAATCAGAGAGCTTGATTCTTTCAAACTAGTACTACAGACCTTAAAGGAAGAAAGAGAGAGAAGCAGGAAGATGGGACAGTCAGAGAACAGAAGCAGGACATGCTAAAGCAAAAATCCTTTACACAGGGACTAGGGAAACGCACTATGGGAAAGTCACCTCTGCACAAAAGCAGCTTGTTTTTTTTACAGGAAATAAATCAGATTGTGTTATATTTTACATGGTACATGCACATTACTTACAGGGAGGTCAGGGTGCACAGCAGTTTATTCTAAAATAAATGCTGTGTAGTTACATACTACTCCTTTTATATACCCCTTCTAACAATTTACAAGTTTTCAGTTYTATAATGAATGCAATACTGTTTCTTTCGTTTACTTTCTCACCTACACAGTCTAAAACAGAGAATTTTTAGAAAAGCAACCTTACGAGAAACAGTAGCAGAATGTACATTGGAGAAGAGTACATAGCATAGGRACATATTATGTTTCTTTAAACATACGTTTATTAACTTGGTTAATCAGTTAAGAGGATTGTTAATTTCCTATGTAAAAAAACACTGTTAAAATGTGTTTACTTGAAATTGCTGAGCATTTAAATTGTACAGACTTTTGCTCACCTGATTAATAGGTAGAAAAGGATGAAATTTATGGAGAGCGGGTATAACAGGAGAGTAAGTGGAAGCATATACAGGTTCCTATGACAAGGACAGAAGCAAAGCAAACGAATTAGAAAAGAACTGGACTACCAGAAATAGAAATGAGGGAGAAATGACTCCTCTTTCCCTTATTTCTTACTAAATATTTTGATCTKCTAGAAATGTTTTCCCCATTGGAAAGCAGAGATCAAAAATGTTGTCATAATACAATAGCATGTTTACCAAAGCCATTCCATGCAGGAATTATCCAAGTTAGTAACCATATCACTACAACCCAACACAGAACAAAACAGCGCAGCTGGAAGATATACTTTTCATATGCTGATAATTTTTATATGTCTCTGTTTTCATGCACCATTAAATTGATGAACCATGTCAACCACAATGTGAATAATTTTGCTGCAAGTTTAATCAAACCCTGCTAAACAGCAAGTGATCTGTTTTCTGGATGAAATAAAARAATGCTTGCTGAMACTGGGAGACTCAAAAACCATCTGGAGGGATTTGCTAAGCCCAGAGCACTCAGCGAAGGTGAGCTCACCACTCCAAACACAGCCTACAAATAAACCCTGCCCCAGAGCTGGGCTTACCCAAAGCTGATTAGACATGGCTYGATCATCTTTAATTCCTCTCCCTTTCTGTAGGTCAAAGCAAATGTGGAACATGGCACAGAGGACGGATAAATGCAGCTTATTAGAGTGGCTTGAAATGAACCCTAATAATTAGCTACAGTGTTGATGAGAATGTGATACAAGCACTTGGTGGATGTCGTATATGAAATGAATAAAACTATTACCACAGCAAATGACTAATACTTTGCCTAAAAGTMACTTTTCAAGGGCTTACCCTCTCTAAGATTTTTGCACAGTTCACCTTTGAGTAATTYTGAAATGTCCGTTCAACCGTAGCGTTTAACACCTGAGCTGAGCAGCAATTTAAACTTGATGTAAGAATTTAGTGTTTCAAATGTCAGTCACTACTTAAATGCAACTGCAATGCAGTGGTAATCATATTAATCAGGGACTTGTTAAAAATGGTTTACTACAAACCAGAAATTTTTATTCCACTAMATCTTCCTATTTTGATATTAAGGAAAGTTTTTGAAGTTAATTAGTTTTTCTACCCATGAAGAAATCCAACAAAATGGAAGTCTTCTATCCAGCCTAAGATGATGAAAACAAAGACACTAAGTCCAAAATATTTTTCCCAAATAAAAAGGATCTTTTTTTCCAGTATGACATTCATCAGTGCACAGTTGTTCCCCTGATGTTAGAGCTATTCTTTGAATTGTTCAAGTATGTTTTTCCATATATATAAATAATTTAAGAAGTCTGACAGCTTCCAAAAAATTTTCCTCCTGTGTGCAGCAATCATCAAAACAGATGCTGGACCTCCAAGTAAATCTCAACTTCCCCCTTCATCTSTATCTCCTTGAGTTAATTCCTCAATCCTTTTTTTTTTCCTGTTTGAGGTTGCTCTGTCAGCTTTTCCATGAATTTTATGATGTTTTTCTACAGTTTAGTCTACAAAATTGAATAGAACACATTTGGATAAAATACCTCACCATGCAGCCACGATACAGAAGCATTTTGACTAGAAGTGATCAAACAGCACTATTTAATGCGGCTATTTTTTCAAGTGCATGAATCTTTCAGCTTTTTTTTGTTTATATGAAATCTAAATGCACTCCAATAACTTTTAATTTATACAGCTATGCCTCAATAATCAAATCTCCAGGACAAGTTAGATAACCTTTTAAGAAAGAGACATACACACACTACATTAATAGGAGCCCCATACTGCAACTGAAAAACTTCAGGCATTACTTTGAACCAGCAGGGCATGACAGAAGTTTACRCACCTTTGATGGTGATGCATGACTGCCATGTGAGGAAATTGTCTAACTAGCTCAAAATGCAGTAATCAATACAATTCCTGCATTTTTGCTGCAATCCAGCAACAGACAACTCTAAGATTCTCAAGTGCACCATCGTCTCAAAGTTTTAAAAGCAGATTTCAATAGCACAGTGCTTCATGGTCCTCAAAGGATAACAGCCATTGCACTGATTAATTATCAAAACCAATATTTCTAGATTTAAGGGCAGCTGCCATGGTGTTTGGTAAATAGTATGGTCACCTTAGTAAAGGTTTGCATTATTTCTCATGTATCACATAATGAATCAGCATCCCAAATATCAGTGTAGTTCATGGAGTCACATTTATCTTACCCAAGATCTCATCCATGGGCAGACATGCAAATCCTTTGACTTAGGCTGAAAATAGCCAAGATATAATATGAACTATCAGAATGGGTGACCCAGTGTCACAGAAACTCCCACTGCCAGCACTGTCACTTCAAAGCTTTTATCCTTCAAGCACTTTATGCTCCCTTATTCGCTTTAAAAGCCTGACTCTGCAGTGCTGAGAGAAACTGCTGCACATGGCAACGCAGCAGGGAGGATATGGGTGCTGAGGGGTGAGAAGAGAGAACAAAGGGTTTGTTTCTGCCTAAGTCTTGGCAGCTTTTTAAAGCTTTTTCTCAACCCCATTGTCTTTAGCTGGAGTACATTTGTTATCTGATCTTAACAGTTGTCATTTTGGAGACTAGCCTGCTAAAAATGTGACCACAATCTTGCTTTCCTCCCTGAAACTATTTTTGCATTAGGACGTCTTTCAAACTAGCAGCTGGATTTTTGAGCAAATCCACAGGGCAAAACTAAAACAAACCTCATAAACCAAACTGCAAAAATCAGTTTTATTCTTTTCTGTCCAGTTAACACAACGATTGATGACTCACATGTTCAGGCACAGATTTAACCTCAGCAATGACAGACTGTATCCTTACTTGTAACATACTGATGGAACAGGAGACTTTTTGTTACTGTTTGCTTACACTATTTAATAGAAGCAGCATTTTCAAAACCAAATAATTGGATCCAAAGATTAACATCCCCATTAGTAGAATTTGTAACACAAATTTTATTTCCACTTGTCCTCAGTGAAGTACTCCAGAAATTAAAGGTTTTTGAGACAGCCTGTTTTACCTGACTGAGAAGGGAAACAAATCTACCCTGGTCCTGTACTTTTCAAAGCAAATCTCCCAGTCATCCTCACTTTCTGCACTTTGGTTCACACAGCAGAATGCACAGACTTTGGGATGAAACAGAGCCCTGAAGTGCACTCCAAGATTCCCATGCAGCACYGCTGCTGCTCAAGGCAATCAGGCCGCAGGACCAAGCTTAATACAGCCTGAAGCAAAATTTCATTGAACCAAAATAAGTTTTATGTGATAAGCAGGTCCTCAGCAGTAACCATTCCGATTTACAGACCCAATTCTGCAGAGCAACATAAGGTACTCATATATAGACATAACCAGAGGGTGCTAAAAATGCAGATCTCCCTTTCCTCTATCCCTTTCTGTATCTACACCCTCTACTCTCTCTCTCTATTCACCATTATAAGACAGATAAAATCTTGGTCTGACGATTTTGGCTATTCACAAACAGCAAAGATCATGCACGATAACCAAAAGCCAAATGGCTGATGAATGCTCTAATATCTGCATCTCTCAGGATCCAAAATTACTGTCAAAACCCTAGTGTATGCACAGAGATAACACAGTGTTAGGAATGTGACATTGTTACAAACTCACCCATACATAAGAAAACATCTGAGCTAAGTCTAAAGGCAATTTCAGTGTGGGGGCATGGAAGGTGGGGAGAGAGAAGAGAGGTGGGAGAAAGGGCTTAATCATTATACCTGTACATGCTGCAGAGGCCTTACAGACCCACTACTAGTTCGTGATCTCCTATGTGAATACTCTGTGAATACTRCAACCATATTATAGGTCCCAAGATAGTGAAGACATCCCTGTTAAATAATCTCTCACATTGGAAGAATTGTTTTTTAAACAGGCCTGACAACAAGAGGAGCAGCAGGAGCTGGCAGCTAGTATAAGGCATGCCTGCCTAGCTGGATGCATCTTCAAAAAAGCAAAAGCATTTCAAGCAAGATGTTTTTCCCAAACAGGGGCAGAGTTACCTTCTTCAACAGCTGCTCAACTTCTTGCACCTGCGCACTGCGATCAGCGACGGGCACTTTTGCATACTCCTGCTTTTTGCTGAGCCTGCTCTTCCAATCTTCTTCACCACTCTTCTTCAGCAATGCCAACCTAGAGGGAAAAGCATGTCAAGAGGTAACTTCAAACATTGTACTTCCCATTATCCTCRAAAGAAAACCTTATTGTTTCACTAATGCTGCATCCAAGGTAATTTGGAATTAGGTTTTCTAGCATTAACKAACATTTCATACACATATACAAGGYTCACAAATGAACACCAAGCCTTAACTGTGCATGTTGAATGGGAACCATCTGTCAAAACACAGACATCTAGACCTGAGACAGACACTCCAGTTAATTTCTATATTCGGTGCAACTACCAGTACAGCCAAGGGAGACCCTGGTACAAYGCAGAGTGTCCTAAAGTAGATGCATAAAAAGGTTAGATCAGTAACTGCTTTTTGCCTCCATTCTGTCACCAAGGCACAGTGAATGACTAGCTTGGCTATGGATACTTATCCTGCAGATGTCCAAAATTAAGAATCTGTATATCCTACCTTTGGTCTTCATTGCACTCATTAAAAAAATACTTTCAAAATAATTTTTTTTAAAGCCCAGGAAAGAAAGAGATCTGTTCAGCAGGCACACTCCAATTAGGTCTCATCAGGCACATCAAAGGACCCCTCTGAAGTCACTKCTTTCACTACAGCTCCAGGGACTGAGGTTCCTTATCAGACTCCCTGAGATCACTCAGTATGTCCTTGCTGAGCTCAGGTATTGCTGTGACACAAATCAGCAGCACACTAAGAACTYGGTGCTAACTACCCTACAGCTGTGAAATCTATCAGCAAGATTCAAATCGTTTGAAGGAGGTCTTATATTTATAATGTGGATTACCATTAATCTCAGTAAGTGGGCAAAGCAATCTTCTCCAAGCACTGCTTTTTCCTAACCTTGAGCACAAATGTGAATAAAGCACAAAGGGACACTGACTGGCTGTAGTGGGGACAACATGGAGATTTATTTTCCTAGAATTATATTTATCCATACAAACCCTGAGGTGACTAGTTTCGGGGATAAGGGAAGTCAGTCAGGAATACGAAGTCTACAAAGGAATTATGATCTTCAGTTTATCTTCCTCAGAAATTACCATTTGTATGAATTTTCTACCTTTCAGAAATCATTCTTAGTAATTCATAAAATGTGTATCTGCAGCACTTGTGCTAACAGTTGCATCAGTCCACTAAGTAACTTTTAGTTGAATTAGGTTTTACTAATTTTTTAATTAGTAAATTTTTTAGATTTTTTAGATTTTTTAATCTAGGGCATTTCAGGAAGAATTAAACAAAACCCTTACCCCTATTAATATAATAATTCTAAACAGGTTCAGTAGTTAAACCTATTCTGACCACAAGATATGGCAATTCTTTTTTTAGAGATGCAATTAGTGTTATCCTCATAGCAAATCTTGTCTGGAAACTGAGGAGAAGGGTAGAACCAAAGAGCTCTAGTCATAAACCAAGTTTCAGGCAGCTGCTTCCTGCAAAAATCCAAGGGGTACCACCAAGCTACTGATCTATTTGGGGATCAGCTGGGCTTAAGGAAGTAATTTGAGAAAACTAAGAATGCAGAAAACAGCAAATCCACAGAATACAATGGCAGTAAGAACGTTAGTATCCAAGAAAGCAATTATTTCCTCTCTCCCTGCCCAGGCAGGCAGTGCTGGYAGGCTTCACATTGCCTGGCTGCTTCATACCTCACAGCACGGGGTGAGTAGGGGTGAGAAGGACTCACAATRAGGAGCTGAGGTCATGGTCATTGTTTCCAGAAAGGACATGAGATTTCACTGCCCARAACTAATCTTCTGGAGTGCATCCATGCATGTGTGAAACTGTGGAGGAGATCAAGATGGGACTGAATTGCCACCATGCAATGAATTATCTTCAGYAGCTCTGTTCTCTCATGTCAGTTTTGCCTAGAAATGAGCTGTGATAATTGAAGCTGCAAGGCACATTGGTCAGCTTTGGTCTAAGCTGGGTTTGTTTTTAAAAATGTCTACAGGTGCTCAGCATAGCAGGCAGGGGAAAAAAAAAGTTGGTTGGATTTTTTTTTTTTTTTTTTTTGAGCTATCATTACTGCAGGGTATTTGCTGTAGACCTTTGACCCAAACAGCCTCCTTGATCAGGGAGAGAAAMATCTGTAATTCTAAGAACACTTTTGTGTCTCTGGAGACTTTGCTTTCTTCTCTGCCATAATGATGGATTCATACCAGCCCTCCATTCTTCACTGGTATGTGCAATGAAACGACTCATTCCTACAAGTGAGAATACACATTTGTCTGTTTTGAGCAATGAAATCACCACTTAAAAGAAACATGTATGCTCTGTATGCCAATAAAAACTTCACTGCTGTGTAAAACCTAAAGCCATGCATTTCTTTCGAACAATGGACATGGCAATAAAGCCAGACTGCCCTGACTCAGCAACAATTGAATAGAGGGAACCCTTCTGAATGAATAAAGATGCAAGAACTAYCCAATTGTTTTCTAAAAGCAAACCCACCAGTTAAGCTCAGCAGCTTAACTCAGAATAGACAGCAACTGATCCTCTGGAAAGTCTCAGAAAATAAGGCAAATATTAGGTCTAACCATCAGATTCATTTAAGGCCTGCTTACTAGTTTCATTGCACACCTCTAGTTTTCTGTTTCTGACAAATAATGAAAGTCATTCATTATTGACTTTCACAGTTTAGTCGMACTGCTTTTGCCTCCAAAAGTTCCTTTTTCAATTTAAAGAAAGCAAGTTTTACCAATTTCTTCAAAGTAAAAAGCTTTTAATATGTCTGCCCATCTTTGACARCTTGCTCTGCATTCTTCTTTCACCTGCTACTGAGATAAGAGTATGTGATATCAAGACAGAATGATCCTCATCCCAGAGGTGTCAGGGTGGCCTCAAAGCAAAAGCTTTCAGAGCTGAAGGAAAAATGTTGGATGGTGAATGCTGAAGGSAAACAGAAACAAGATCTGAACAATGGTTCTTCCTAAACAAAGAGAACTGCATGAAAGGCCTTGGCAAAGATCCTTGCAAAAAATATCCCAAATGACACATTTTCTTCTGTGGCAATATTTTAGTATCTTAGTTGCTAGTCTTCTCCCTGAGACAGAATAAACTGGACATAGGCTTGATTTTCACATGTACTCTGTTGGCTGCACTCGACCAGTTCTTTTTAGATAAATCATATATCCTGGAGGSCAATAGGAAATACATAACTACGGAACCAAAACTGACTGCTAAATGAGTGCGGAAATTCAACACAGTGGTGACCAGTCTGCATAAGAAAGTATTGCTCAAGCATCCTTACATCAAAAAAGGTTGAAAACTAAGTTTAGSCTAGATTCTTAGAAAGTGAGACTTATGGTAAGARGTTCACCAGAGATTAATCATCTGTMGYTTTTTAGAATGGTGATCATGGCATGCTGACTTCCRCAGYGGAGCTGACAGGATGGCCTTTGGTCTCCACAAATACACAAAGACAGGAGAAGAGAGTATTGGTGTCTTTCCTCCTTGAAAAAACATGATTTTCATTCTTCCATATAATATAGGTAATTCCAAAAATGTCCTCATTCTGCAAGGATAATATTAGCTCAGTGAAGCAAGTCTTTGTGGAAAATCACTTTCATCCAGACCAGCATTCATGCATCCTGCTCAAATACCATTGCATGTGTGGAAAAGTTGTTCTGCCATAAGGTGAAAGAATGTCTGACACAGCCAGAAAAATCCACTGGATGGGAAGATGAAGTTAGTGAATGTAAAAGGAAAAAAAAAATCAAAGTTTAATAGTTAATCTTTAGTAGAAATGTTCTTTGATGTTTATGAATACTTGGCATCAACTACAGCCAAGCAAAATAAACTTATTGGTTGAAGTCTTTTAATTCTGGGACAAGAAGTAGACTACTGTGGCATTTTGGAAGGCTAAAAYATTTTGATACCAGCTCAGCCATTTACAGATGTTTGTGGAATCAGGGTATACAAATTCTTGACAAGAGAACAGGTATTTTGTTTTGGTCAGCTCTGGGACTGAGTAGACTGTTTTGGAGTCCTAACAAAAATGATCCCTGATTGTGTGACTGACAGCCTTCAGTGCCTCAAGAGGCATTAAAGTTAGGACTGAAACAGCTGCTAATGCTTGGATCTTCCCTGCTCTCCAACCTCCTTCTCCCCACCAGGATTAATATGGTAGATCATTTACCACCCATAAAACAAAAGTTACTGGTCTTAAACCTTATCTGCTGAGACAACTAACATAGTTATAGGAGGGGGATGAAAGTTGCTCTGAACAAAACAACAATAGCAAACTGRAAAAGGTTAAGTACATCCTTCAGAAGGGGCACTAAGGCTGCACAGCTGCTGCAGCTGCCCCTGCACCTCCTCGTGTAAAGGGGATGACAGGGAGTGTGATCTGTGAATGGGAATGACTCACATACCTCCTAGAAACACATGAATTTAGGAAACACTCTTTGGAATCATGTTTAAAAGAAAAGGTCCAGAATGCCTAATACCACACCCACCTCACCAAGTGAGGGAATACTTTCACATGGCAAAAGTTTAATCAGGCAACTATTTTCATTTACTGCTTCTGCTTTCACTGCAGAAAAACTGMAGTAAAAACAGGCCTATTTGTCAACCTGAAGCAAATAATTGTAGCTCTTTTCACYGGATTGCTACCTGTTTGGGACTGAGTTTATACTCTCAAAGCTTTAACTATCTTAGAAAAAAACTTTACAGGTACTACAGATATTACTATTGGAGATTTAGCCTTGAACTCCTACTCTATGCACAAGTGTGCGACTTAACATTTTGTTGCAGATCAAAATGATCTTGGGTTGGAAAAAGTATTTCTAGTACCCCTACACACCTAATACTTTTAAAACCCCTAGTAAGTTCTGAGAAGTCGAAGTGACAACCATGKATTTCTGAAGTAGAGGGGGCAATATCAGAGAGTCTGTGACTCCCTCTATTTATCTTGGCTAAGAGACTCCCACAGACCAACAAGAAATGGTTACTAAAATAAACAAAAATCATGTTATAGCTGTTGTAACTGAAAGCAGAACCTGGAGAAATATATTGAGTATATGAGTATAAATGTAATTAGAACATGTACTTTTTATAACTTTAATTTTCTGAAGTACCCATTGATTATTCAGGTGGCTCTTTCAAAATCAGGTTATTATGTTCTCTTKAATGGTAATCCTCACTCACCATCATATCCTTCATAAGCATGTCAGGCAGATTAGCTGCATGTTTCTGCTGTTAGTAATAATAAAGCCTAATAACCACTACTTAGCTTTTTTAGAAGCAGTTTTAAAGCTTTTTTTTAATATCCTCATCAATATAATAACTGTCTTTATCGGGATCATTAAAAAATTGAATGAGAAATTTAAGTACCTTTCCTTAATTGACATGGTTTTGCTGGAATTATCAAGGGCATCCTCAGCTGTTTGTGCTTTGCTCTCTCCCATGGAATAMATCTCACAGGAATTCTTATAAAATTTGCCTTCCAATTGTTCAGAGAGCTCCTGCAGTCTACAGGACGCCGCAGTTGCAGTTTGTGAAACCGTCCTCATGGCTGATGTGCTGGTGAGTTCAGAAGAAGGCTCAGCGTGCTCTGCCCATTCAAAAGAGAAGTGCTGAATTAGTTCTATTCTCAAAGACACTTCACATTGCTAACACTAAAGAAGCAAATCTGTATTTTAAACATTCACATCACATACAATTCTAACAGGGAAAACCTTCTGGCTGAGCTGGAGTACAAAGATTAATTGTGCAGTATTATTTGCTGCAGGGAGTAGCCATTTGTGACTGATGTTCACATGAAGCCACAAAATATCACGTTCAAGACACAATTCTGAACTTCACATGGATGAGGCACAAACTGCTGCTCCCATCATCACAACAAGGAAAATGGACAGATGAAAGTGAGAGGGAACAAAGAGCAGGGGAAGAGAAGCAGACAAAAYTTAAACAAGAAATCAACTATTTGGTAAAGCAGTTTAATGCTCCAGTAGCATACTAGGAGGATGTTTAATAGCTTAATAGAGGTACTGTTTTCTAAGAGCATGTTGGGGGCTTTTTTGSGTTTGTTGTTTCAAGCAGCAACTAAACACAGGAAAAACTGCCTTGATGAAAGATAAATGCACCATTACAGTTGTCCTTAAAGAAATAAAAGTGATCTTCATTTTTCTTTTTGAAATGGTATAAGCACAACACCCCTCTGATACATGACTGATCCTATTAAATCCCAGTCTCCATCTCCCCTGCAGTCATCAAAAGCTAATTGGATAGAATGGATACTGCTCTGGAGGAATACAGGCAGAACTGTGCCTTCCTCTCTGTGCCTGTGTGAAGACCATTAAATTAAAAATAAATTAACTTCACAGGATGAACACTAAAATGCTTTTAGTGCTACAGGATACTGTGATACTGCCGCCCATCATAATAACAGAGGAAAGTAATACAACATACTTCTAAATTCAACAGAATAGAAGGACTTATGCAATGACCAAATCCACTTTTAATTGGTGAAGTACTTTATTTAAAGATGGGCAAGTTTATTTTTTAAGTTTAAATTATGCTGTGCTTATAAAAACATAATTACTCTGAGAAATTTCTYGGTTTGTATTTCCTCACCACATTAAAGAGAAAGTAATATTGGTTTTGCAAAATTAATTATGTGAAAATTATCCACTATTACTTATGCATGCACATATGTAAGTTATTCCTAACTATAYATGCACAATAAGGGAAAAATTAGGGGCAGATACTCAACCCAGGGCAGCTAGTTAAGTTTGTTCAGAATTTTGGAGGGCAAGGGCAAAAAAAGAAAGAATAAATCTTAGCTTCAGCATACAGTACCACTTCTTTCCAATTAAATAAATCTGAATAAAACTGAGCCATCTTTAAAGACTGAAAAATTGAARGAATAAAAAATAAAAACCCTCTATTTGTAAAACTTAAGAMTTCACAGATATTTCTCTACTTCTAAGCAGTGCTAGAAAAATGAAACATAACCAGCCTTGACAAAGCTTGAAACACCATTTGCTGAACGAGACTACACCAACAGCAAATAATTACCACACCTCTTTGCCAAGTCTTGCTTTTCATAACACTCTCCAAATCCATCTTTTCTTCAAAGGACTGGCCTTTTTTGACTTCCCATTTACCTTGCATGCCAGTATCGGTTTCCTTCTGTTCAAGAGGCTGAAAAAGTGCTTGTGAACCAAAGAGTTCCACGCTGCCCTTCCTCAGGAAGCTGTATGCTGTCTCTTTATGGTGGTCTCCTGTTTTTTCAGGAACAGGATGTGTGGTTTCTTCCTCAAAGGAGCTGTACTTTTTAAGTTCATTAGCTTCATGTGCTAGAAACCTCTTTCTTTCTTCTTCATGTTTCTTTGATGCTCTTCTGCTTTCTAGTGCTTCCACTGAGGGCTGCCACTGCTCTGACTTCTGCGTGCGTTTCGCTGCCGACTCCGAGTTTTCTGCTGCAGGATGGAACCTGGTGGCTGCACTCACACTTCCATCAGTCCCTGGTTTCCCAGGAAGGTCCCCAAATAGCGGAGTGAGGGCTGAGGCCATCGCTGACACCGATGTTGCGACCGCGCTTGACAGGGGAGCAATCCTTCCACTTTCATTTTGTACCTATGAAGAAAGAAGAAATACCAAACAAACAATGCCCAAAAAAACCCAAATAGGACTTCCAAGCTCTTTGTAAATTATCAATTCCAAATGTCAGTTCTTTAAAGGTATGTTTTCATATAATTATTGTACTCTATCAGTATGAACTACAAACAGGTAAGGAAAGCAACARTGCCCTCAAAATTTGTCTGCAGATGTGTTATTCTACCCAAGGTAAAAACCACTGCATGTGAACAGCAACATCTTTAGTAACAAGGGATGAGTGTGGAACATGCAACACAACATCGTGTCAGGGCCCAGGAGCTGCAGCACTGGGGGAAGGGATTAGTTCAGGTTGCAGATTTTGGATGACATGCCATGTGCCCAGGCTGATCAATGCTGCGTCTCTGCAGGACTCATTAGCTCTGGCACAGCTCTGCTCTTGCACAGTTCTGCAGCTCCCAGCTCTGGCGCCCTCTCAGTACCAGGCAGAGACTGTTCCATGCTGTCCTAACCCAGGACAGACATTCCTGATGCTCCTGCTACATAAATCACCGTCATGCAGGACTTGCTCAAATATAAACATTGGCTGTCATGAGCAAATTATTTGAACTTAAGAAGAATATTAAAAATRCTTCCAAATTTGTTTTTCCAGCCCCTGCAGGGGAACAGTTATCTTTTCTACTCTTCTAACATAATAATTTTGTACAATTTTCCTAGATACAGTTAGGAGGCATTTTTTTTTCTGAAATGCAGAGCTTTGCTTTATCTTCCCCACAGGAGAGAAAAGTTATGAAAGAGAGTGACAAACATGCCTCATACACATTTGGAGAGGGTTTTTTTTTTTGGTTGTTTTCTTAAACTGCAGAGCTAGTGAACAGTGTGCAGAAGGACAGACAAGATCACAYCAGTAAGAGGAAATCAGCTCAGAACTTAAAATGCGCATGCAGATTCCATAAAACATGGACAACACAGTCATTCATTAAGCAAACTGGAAAGCAGAGCAAAGTCTACTATGTTAGCTCAAAGATTCCAAAGCAAGAGTAAGAAAATAGTTACCAGTTTATTTTTTTTCCATTGCATCTATCAGAATTAGAAATTTAGAGGAGATCAGAAGAGTGCCTTAAAATATTTACATTTTCAAATATGCAGTTTGGGAGTATAACCTCTAATTATGTATTTTGATGGTTGTCTTTTGCTTTTCCCTAGAAAAAACATACCTGCATCTCAAAACTCCCCAACACTACAAATGAACAGTTCACTACAGAAAGCCTGTTTGAAAATATGCTCCCATTGAACTTGTTTTGGAGTCAACTCTGATTTCTTTTGCTAGGTTCAGAAAGAGATGACAAAACATGCTTCCTCTGTTTTTCCTTGTTTGGAAAGCATGTTTGCTCTGTAAATCTGACAAAGTAATGTGACTCTCACTTCCTGCCCCATCTGCTTCAGCCCTTTTCTGTTCATCACCTTCCTGGCCCCCAAACAAGTTAGTGACACAATCATTAAAGAAGCCAGGCTGTGACAGTGATTGGCATGTGAAAAGTGAATGGAAAAAGGACTATGTAAGGTCTGGAAATCTTGCTTAAATAAATCTGCCAAGCATTTATTACTTCTTCATGTGCAAACGAAATAGGCATAAATTACAATTGTAATCTGTACAGCTTTGCACCAAGATGTTTAGAGAAATCCTGCCTTCACATTATTCYATAATTATGATACAGAAAATGTATAATCATGAATGAAGCATACAGAAAGAAAAGGGTAAGAACTTTCTAACATTCAGATTTATCCAAATTCCTAGAAATATGACATGCATAGCAGTTGTGCTTCACTGTTAAAGTGATTTCTTTTAAAGCAGTAATGCTAACAGACTGCTGTTTCTGCTATTGTGGACAGCTCTGAAAGCCCACTCCTGGGCCACCTTATGCTCAGCCTTCACTAAAAGGCATTCCTTTGCAGTTCCAATTAGATGAAGTATTCCAGAACAGGAAGCCAAATTTCACTGTACACATTAAATAATTTCTCTTTGACTTCCTGAATTTCAAAAGTATTCTGCTTTTAGGGAAAAAAAAAACCCAGATAAAAATTAATGCCTCTTCCCAGAGGAAAATGACAAAATACGCCCTCATTAATAATGGAAATATATTTCACTTTCAGGAAAGAGCGTGAAAATTGCACATGACGAAGCTCCAAAATTCCCTGAAAACACACCTAAAGCAAAATGATGCATGTCATAGTTTTTACCCCTTTGATCAGGAATTTACTTTTAGAAGTCATGTAATACCCAGTGGAAATGACACACACTGCGAAAGGTAAAACTTGCACTAGGCAGGAGAAGTTGATATACTCTCAAATTACCTCAAAAAAAGAAGAAAACCATATCAAAAGTTTTGAGCACTTTAGGGGATGCTTTTCCTCAATACCAGAAGGCTGCTTCCTGACAAACCTTTTCCTCTGGTGCAGGTCAGAGCAAAGGAAAAGCCAACCTTTACGGTATCTTACACTGAGGCTGTTTACGTTGATAAAAAGAAATGTGAAAGAGCTACGATGGCACTTACCTGCTCAACTTCTCCAAGGGTGACTGGCTGAGTCTGGTAACGAGCATTCATTCTCCTGTGCCTCAGATCTCCCCGATTCCTTGTGGAGATGGCCTTGGACACTGGCTGAGACAGTTTGTTAAACAAAGCCATCTTTTCTGCCAAGCTTAAGGTGGAAGAATCTGGTTCATCAGACTGATCTTGCCCCATCGCCTCTTTGGCTGCTCTTATCTCCTCTTTAGCTAAAATTTTTTGGTGTGCTGATGCCTGCAAGCTGAAGAGGCAGAACTGGAAATTAGTATCGAAGAAGCCATTGTGCAGCTTTAAAATCTCAACCTGACAGAAGCAGAAGATCTGCACGTGAAGCACAATAGCCAATGTAATATAGCAGCCTAAGTGGGTATGCAGTGGTTCAACATTGGCATGAGGAATTCTAATTCAATAGCTGAAGAYTTAAAAGAAAGTTAAATTTTCATTCACAAATTCCTTTGATTAGGACACAACATTTTTTTTAAAAGGGAACTCAAGACTGAAGAGAGATTTTACAGACAATCTCTTAATCCAGACTACACAGCTTTGGAGAGACATTTAACATGCCTGCTGTAACCAAACACAGGCCCTAGAGTGCAATTTATATAAATTTCAATTTTATTGAAAGCAATTTGTGGACCATATATGATAAAAACATTTAAAAAACAGACTTAAACTCCAAGTTAGTGCTGCTTTTAAGTTAGAATAAATTGCAATGCCTCTTATAATCTGAAGAGGAACAGAATTCAGACTGTCCTTTGTTTTGACTTATTTGGGATAAACCAACAAATAGTTGGGATAAATCAAACAAAAAATCGTTTTGAAACATAGTCCATTGATTTTAAAGATTGTGTGACCAATGCTGAAGGCAGACATATTCATTCATAAAAGCTGTAACTGCATTTGTCTCTACAATAATGTATTTTATTCACCTTAACAATAAAAGGTTTTGTTGTTTAACTTCTTCSACGTTTATGGAATTTGTAGTATTTTCTAATTACATTTTTTTCTGTCATAGTCTCTGCTAAAGTTCTCTCATGCAGAACAAGCAAATAGTATTCTGCAACTTTACCTATAGGTGGTGCAATTTCTTATATTTCCTTTMATTTTGCAAGCTAAAACAATACATGTAGAGACAGACAAAGGACAWGTACTCCTTGTGAAATTAGGCACTCAGCTTTGTTATTTTCATCTCAGGATGACATTACTATATAAAAAAAATTACAAGAGCAAAGAGACTTCTGCTAGGTTTGCTCACGTGCAAATTAATTTCTTAAGAAGGATACGCTTCTAGAACAGGTAAGTGTGGTTAGAAGGGTCCTGAAAACAGATGCTTAACCAAAAAAAAAAAAAAAAAGTGACATTGCTTTATCATGCAAACATAAATGAAGTTGACAAATGCTTTAAATATTCTTGAAACAAGTATTGACTCGACACATTGAAAAGGCATTCAAGACTTTAAAGATGCATCTGCTATTGAGGAATCTTGTGCTCCATGTAACATGCATGTTTGCCCCCCCAGTACCTGGTAGGTTGTACAGTGCTCTTAACTACAGTGGGACTAGGTACTCTTGTCACTACTGAGTGGGTATTCACAGAACGTGAAGCAGGGGCAGTTTCACTTTAAAAGAATTGCCAAGGAGGGAAAATTCACAGGGAGAGAGAAGAAAAAAGCATTAAGAAAAGCAATACATTAAGTGTTAACTACAGAAAAGACCAAAACAAAACAAAACAGGAAAAAAACCAAACAGCAATGAATTTTAATTAACTGAATTATCTGCTGTGATGTTTGCAAAATAATTACAAATACTCTGAAAGAATTAAAAAACCTAGAGGAGCAAACAGGCTGTTTCTTGAAGTTATTCATAACCCATGAAGTAAGTAGGTGAACATCCATTCACCTTTGTTTAATTCTCCCCCAAAATGATTTTCCCTTTTTCAGGAAAAYATCATGATATATGACCAGAGTGCAAGAAAAGCATTTCCAAAAAGCACCTTTGAGATTTCAGAGTGTAAAAGGTTTTCCCCTCTACATATACATTCCATATGAAATTGTGCAGATTTCCCTCAGTGCAAACTATCTTTTTCATTTGAGTTATGAAACAATGCTGCTATGATTAATCTCGTTTACCTAATCCACAGGTTCCTAAACTTTCTGCCAAATTACAGTGCATACAAGTTATGCTTTACTAGCGCCTCTACATTTCAAAAGGAATTTCAATAYAGTTTCCCCTGTGGTTCTCAGGGCCCTTGCTCATAAATGTTTTCCTCACTACAGAGTTATAAGCACCAGAGATATGGAACTTATTCCCAAATTTGAAAGCAGGAGTTGGAGTCAGAGCCAACACATGTACAAGACTTACGTAGCTGCAATGACCACCTCCTCGCTGGTAATGGGCTGCGTGTGAGATCTGTCCTGCAAACGCCGCAGCCTTCTCTCCACTGCTGAGCTTCTTGTAGGTGGTTTGGGAATATTTTTCATTTCAAAWGATTTTTCCATTTCCTAAGAGGACATATGTCACAATTAGAACCATGGAAGGCAAATTCTGAAACAGTAATTTCTTAGCTTTCTGCATGCAGAGCAGTGAAGTTCCCAAATGCCCATCTCAGAATGAGAAGAAGGATGCAATTGCACACTATGCACCATGGAATTAAAACCAACCACACACTCCTCTCTAAATGACATTTTAAGGGAGGCTTTAGAGCAACAGGTCTYTTGTGTAGGTAGGGAATGAAGTAAAAAACAAAAAGTTATGAAGCTTGGACTTGGTTAACTGCTTCATACTTCATTCTAACACACTCTGGGTTTCTTCAGTATCTTGTATATGAAATATTTAATTCACCCGCCTATTCAGAAAATGAAATACTCACTCTAAAAAGCAGTCTCTTTGCAGCTACGCTTAGTTTGGCTCGGTCATCCAATTTTTCTTCATCTACACAAAGGGAAAAAAAAGGAGGCTGAACATAATAAATSAAGCTCATATTAAGTGCAATGTTGTTTTTTTTTTTTTTAAATGAATGATTACAAACCAGCAAATAGCTGGCTGTTTCTCCCATTTAACAAAAAACTTATYGTGAACCCAGTTGTGTAAACTTTACCTGTTTTTACATGTATTACATCAAATGAAAATTCTTGACATGATTTGCAAACAAAAGACTTGTCTTCAGGACAGTTCATGTCCTTTCAAGCTATCTAAACAATCTTCTATGAATAATCAAACCTATTGCATCAGTCTATGATAACACATGGACTAAGAAAATAATTTCACTGAAATTCTGTCTTAAGGCTCAGTGAACRGTATTGAACATCTATTTTCTACTAGCTGACCATTCTGATTACCACYTTGAGTCCCCATTTCTCAGAGGCTCAACTGGTATCCTCAGGAGCTGAAATCAGCATCCTCCAGATCCAAGARCCAGCATCTCAGAGCTGCAAGGAATATCAGCTTTCAAATAGCATAAGGCATTAAATCTAAATATAGCTACCCATGAGATTACSTACTTAATTTGTGCCAGACTTGCCAAGGGTGACAAGAGGGAAAGAGAAGCAAGATGGCAGACTGAATTCTGTAATTCATAACCTACATGTTGCAACTTCCTCAGCCAGAAAACAAGTGAGCAACATCAGGTTCAGATTATATAAAGGCATTTTTTAAATTRTAAGTCCCTAGACCACTGATTAAAACTGACCAATAATTACTTTTTCCCCCCAACAACTAACTTATTTATTGTCTAAATCAGAAAAAAAAMCAACCCCAACTCTAGTGAAAAGTTTCAAGCAATTCTCCTCTTGACTCCCATTTGAAGTTTGGTATTCACAGACAGACTTTTGGACTTAAATGAGTTTGAAATCAAGTTTGTAGTAGACATGGCCCAAGGAAAAGGCGTACAAAGGGGTACTTCAACTACATCATAGGTAAAGATATTTTCAGGTGGATTTTGTTTGCATTTTCAAACAGTTTCTCAGTCAAAACAAAATACAACATGTTAGATACCATATCTTCATTAGAAAACAGTACAGCAACATACCGTCAGCAGTTGGTATTTCTGCACACAAAATTGACCTGGTGAAAAATTATCAAACAGAAACAAGTCAGCTGGAAGCAAGACATCAAAAATGAAATTCAAATTCAATCTGAAGTAGCAGGACCTCAAAGTCTTAAAAGCGGGAGAGTTCATCTATTTTTTCAAATTTCAGCAGAGTCCACTTGGGAACATCCTTTAATAAAGCATAAAGGCAAGCAATTGCAGCCAAACTTAAATACAGTAAAGGAAAATTATTTCTAGTTCATCTTGCAGAAAATAAAAGTCTAAGATTTGCTGCCAGCTCTTTTAACATAAAATAGGTAGCTTTGGTGGTTTACAAAGAGAGTAAATGATAAAGCAGAGTAGATGGAAAGGAAACGCTTTATATAAAACCAAAAGCATTTAACATTAGAATGAGACAGCTACAGTACTTTATGATGATTCACTGTTCAATAGTTCAAATTGGAGGAATTTGCAACAAATTGGTTTTATTGAGGGGTGTTTTGGTTTCCATTTTAGAAGAAGCTATAAYRAATACTCGAWTGTTTTYAAAGAGAAACAATAACCTTGCAAARTRTTTCCTCTAATAAATGAACAAATCTTTTCACAAGCTCATTCATGTCTACCTGTACCAGAACGCTACACAGAGCTACGTACGTGCCTACCTATCCGTCTCCTTTCGTTCTGCTGATGTTATAGGTTGAGTTTTAAATCTCTCAGAAGTCTTTCTATTTTCACCAGGAGTAAAATAGCGCCTGGCCTTCCGCGGCCCTCTTTCGCGGTCCCCATTGGCAGACACAGTACTGCCTGCCGTTGCCATCTCAAACCGAGATTCACTTTCAAATCGCACRATAGAGAGCGCATAGGAAAGAAAATAGGAGAGAGAAGTAAAGCATAGATGTAAGCATCTCAACAACTCCCCAGAGACCACTCTGCATGCTCCTTCAGGTACCATGCGCAGACGAACGCATTCCAGCTACCCCACATCACAACTTGCACCAGCAAGCAGAAGCACAAAAGCRGGATTCAAACCATCTCAGCCTCCAGTACACACTGGTGAGAGCTAAGCCGTGTGCTTTAAGTGCCGAACAACAACTGCTGTTGAGTGGGTGTAATTTTGCCAAGGACGTGCAAGTTTCACACGAAAATATGAGTGAAATGTCACCTACAGTTCCGCTTTCTTGTTGGCATTAGCAGTCTCCAGAAAGACATTACGGAGCTGGGCAACAGAGACTTTTGTGTCAACCATGCCAATCTCACCGTTTGGTGGATTTGCTTCCATGCTCTCCTTAMTTCTAAAGGGTTCTAGCTTAGCAGTCACAGTATAGTCAGACATGGAGCGAGTCAGGACCTTATGCTTTGTCGTTGACACTTTCCAAACGGGAGCCTTTGCCTTGTCAGGCTGCAACACAGATCCGCTCTGTATGTACATAACAGCTTCACTCCTTTCTATGTTCTCAGGGGCCTTAAACTGCTGCTCGGGGGCCTGCCTCTTATTGCWTTCCAGCTCCCTCTGCACTTCCGAGTTCACTTTTGGCTTGCTTGCGAAGGAGGAACTCCCCACAGGGGTCTCCAATTCTCCTCCTCCAAAGAGGCYTTCATGGCTCTTCCCTTGCTTGCGRATCTCAGATGGCAGAATTGGTCTTCTGCCTTTGGAAGCCTGTTCACCCTCCAAGGAATATTCTTCATCAGGTTTTGCTCCATAACCGGRTGCTTCTTTCTTTTCACTCTCCGATGCAGCGGCTGCTGAGGATTTTGTTAGGAGGCTGCCAGGGGTGGTGTTTGCTGGGTCTTCTGCTGCCATCAGCTGAGCGGWGTGAGCAATGCCAGCAGGCTGGATATAGCCATGGATCGGCTGGCGCACCGAACTGACGGGCTGATTTATGACCCTATCAAAGGCAGACGTTTCTGTCTGAASAGGAGRCATGTAGTGGGCTGGCACTGGATGGGATTTTCTCTGAGATACTGTGTCTGTGACAAGTTCAGGGCTTCCACGAGCACTTTCCTCTTTCACCAATTTCTCTCTAACTTTTACTCTTTAAGAAAGAAAAAGGATTAAAGCTGTGAAGAGCAATACCCAATCTGGAAAGGAACACAGACACCTACTGTGGGTACAGACAGCAACATTGCAGAAAATAAAAAACAATACACAAAAATAAGCAAATCTTACGATGCAACCCCTTCCTCCCTCCGAATCTTAGCAGTAAGATTGCTCAAAAACACTCAAGTGATTCACAGGCCCTTGGACATGCAGGACTCCTGAGAAGGTAACTGGGCAAGCTCTGAGAACATACAGCATGTTCTCATGAGACCACAACTGCGTTTGTCAAACAGCACATATCCATAGTCACAAACAAACAAGGTGACCAAAACTGCTTTTTGCTTTTTATACTATCAAAGTGTTGGGTTCAGCCTGAAATTGCAAATTCTACCGGCAGTTGTGCATGCAGTCAGATGTTTGAAGATGTCTAAACACTGGCAGTTTATGTCAGACCAAGATGTTATTGCATTGGGGAAAAAACATGTTATCTCCACCTAGCCTTTCAGATTTTTTGCCAGAGACTGATTTACTTGTRCTTTTGTGTCAYTGAAGACATCTGAAATGTCACATGTAGTRTAATGTGTTTCAGWAAGTGAGAGAAAATGTTGAAAGAGCAAGTCCTAAATCTGAAAGCGAAACTATGGCATGGCTGTTGCTCTTCAGAGAGCTTGCAGGATAAAAAGGCATTTAAAAAGTGAAACAGGCATTCTGTTTTAGAATGTTTCATTACATTCTAACATGCAAAACTTGCATGTTTTTTAAAATGCTCCTAAAAGGTACCTTACTTTGGTGTGTTTTCTAGAAACACCTCTGGACTTGTGCAGCATCCATGCAACACAGAGTCATATTTATCCTTTATGAACTGAATACAGCAGCACAAAGGAAGGCAAGCACGTGCTTTGCTCCGGGGCTTTTGCTGCAGGTAAAGCTCGCCAGCGCTTTAAGAGCCTCGCCGAGGCTCAGACAGCTTACAGGGCCAGCGTCTGTAGATAACGCACACAGTATCAAAAACGAAAGCCCTGAACTTCCTCCCCTCCCAAACGAGTATAAAAAATCATTTTAATTCAGAGGAAAAAGAGAAAATTCAAGCTAGGAAACTAGCTCTCTGAAATTAAGCAATCCAACTCAAAGTATGTGCAATTCCAGGCTTGCCACCAACAGACTTCTTGGAGTTTACATTAAGAAAAAAAAAAAAAAGAAGTAAGATTTAGGAAAAAAGAAGGCAAATTATCTGAGAGAGTAATTCAGGAAATCCATATTCATCTGAAACACCAATCTTTCTAACATTTTGGTGCTTCTTACCTTTGAAGATTGATGCACTTATCAGGGAAACTCCTCAAAGTTACTTAAGAACAGACAGTGTGGTCAGTCTGAACAAGCATTCCTTGAACTACATGTACCAAACATTCTCCAGAACATCCACACTGATGTTAGTACTGGGTTATAARAATTACTTCAATCAGGAACATGGAAAAGGTCTTCCTGAAATGCTTTCCATGGTGGGCTCACTGTATGTGTTACCAAACCAGGAGAAAGCGTCCGCCTGTAGCTCTGACCAAGATCTTGTTTTACTTTTCCATATAATTTTTTTTACTTCTCTTGTACCATCTCCTTTGAAATTCAACAAGTTAACAGTAGGGAATTCTAAGATGGAATGGTGTACAGTACAAAAATATGCTGGTTTGCAGAGCACAAAGTGAGATACAATAAGAAATTATAAAATCTATTGGAAGCCAGAATGACAGTAGCTGTGGAAGAAGCTTGGGGCATTTGTGCTTCATCAAAATACCAATTGGTTGTAAGTTAGAATAAAAGCAGATGCTTAAAAAAAGTTTCAACACTTTYTTACTTGCTGCTGTTAAAGGAAAATCAAGGGCAAGTGTTAAATGAAGGCAGTAGAGGGAAAGAGGGGAGGTTTGTAGTCTGGTTGTTAGGCACACAGCTGTTTTATGATACCTGGAGGGCCAGCTGATAAGTGAAGGTGTGTCCCCTTCCGAATCTTTCTGAAGGAACCATTCAGGTTTTGCTTTCCCTGCACTACTACAGAAAACAGAACTTCAGGTAATTTCTGAGATCTCAACACATAACCTCCCATTATTTCTCCCAATCTTCCCTCCCCACTGCTTTTTATTTCTGATTACTAAGTTGCAGAGGATTGTTCTAGAAAACTAAAGCAATGCATGCTAGCCAAATTCAAAGGTGATAAAGAAACTGTGAAAGAAACTATTAYATAATCCCACAAACATGTACAAAGTGTTCTAAATGGTACAGATTCTGCAGAGATAACCTTACCAAGKGTACATTGTCCAAAAACTGAGAAGTGAAAGCAATTACACAACCTTATTTTTGCATTTGCCATCACAGGTCAGTTTGTGTAGGGACATCTGTAAAAGTTCTTGAAACCATTCCTTTAAATTGCGATTTAAAGCAGTAAAGCCAGCTACGACCAAAACAAAGTAGTAACAGAATTTAATTAAGTGGAAAATTCACATGGCTACATCATACTTCCTCAGAAATTCTCAGGAGCATCTGGAACCCCTCTCTCCTCTTGTAGCCCTGTGTCACAAAGCTTAGGAAATGCCCACCTGGTTAGCACAAATAAAAACACGCTGAGTCATTGGGTGACTCAGCAAAGGAAAAACTTAAGGAAAAAAAAGTGATCCCTAATTTATTCTATTTATTCTCGCCTTGACCTTACTCTGTTTACATTTTGGAGTTAAAAACAAAAAAAAAAAAACAAACAAAAAAAAAAAAAAAAAAAAAAAAAAAAAAGAGCTTTTAATAGCCCTGGAGCACAGGAAAGGGTGTTTGCAGACTTCCCACATACATTTTCTCAAATACTTTCCTAATGCTCACCTTCACCTACAATCCCTCAGCAGAACACACCAAATACTTTTAACCTTGCAAGTGCAGGCTGTCCTGCCACATGAACTCACTTAAACTCATTCCCTGCAGGTCACAAGCTTCCAGGATGCTTTACATTACTTATAGCTACATCTGAAAGAACTCTTTCCATTGCAGAAGAGCCATTGGGGATAAAAATCCCAAATTAAGCTCCAGGTCATATACTTCAATTTCTCTTAGCTAGTCTTTCAATAAAAATAGTTGGAAAAGGTCAAATCAACAACTATTCTTAAGGTAACAGTGTATTTGATGCAAGTAAGTTTAAATTTGAGAACTCACCTACTGTTGTCATTGAATCCAACTCTATCTCAGAACAACAAACACCAACTGTTGGAACATCTTCTGCTTTTCCAAATGTTTTTGAATCCCTAACAGAACTGACCAAACAGGAGGCAAAGCCCTTTCACAGAAGCTGACTAGGAACTGCTAACTGGAATTGCTTTGAAGCACGGGAACTTCCTTCTCTCTTGATGTGTACTTTGGCACATTTTTATAGTGGGCATGGCCCAAGCAGCAATTATTTGTACTTGATCATTCATCCTTTGAAGAGTGCAATCAGAAGAACGTAAACCACGTTTGGAGTTTAATCAGCCATTTCAGTACCCAAATGAGGGAAATGTCAAATGATACCTTCTCAGCGATGGGTAACTGGATTAATTATTAAATCTTCTTTGAACTGAAGGTACACAATAGCTTCCAGATATATTCCAAAGCGAGCTGCATTTATTCTCCAATTTAAACTCAGGAAATTTAAATTTAACAAAAACAATTTTATAGCCAGTATAATGTGGAACTGACTTCAGAACAGCAGCCACCTGGAGTTAGCCTTTATTTCTCTTGTGCAAACAGCCTTATAGGAGACTACCACAGAGTAGCTTTAAACAGACTACATGGACACCATGACTTCTTCACCACTCAAAATCAGGGAAAAAGTTACAGAGAAGTTATTTTTACATCTCTGAATATCATATCAGTGAGTAGACACTATCACTGAAGGTGTCAGAGGTATTAAAGAATGGGCTCTTGGTCACTTGGTCTTTAAAATACCACCTASTGCCTGCATGTGTATCGAAACAAGAGACCAAATCCTAAATTTAAACTCTTGGCTGCTTTAAGAAGTACACCCCATCTTGGTGAGTGCAGATGGTTTCCTTGCAAAAGATAGACAGCAAGTACAGGAAATAGGTTTTATGTAAATACTGACCCAAGACTCATCAGAAAGAGAGTCAGAAAGAATCTGAAACTAGAGATAATGCAGTCAGCAATTGTATTATTACTTGTTCATAGAATCACAGAATAGTTTGAGTTGGATGGGACCTTGAAAGGCCATTTAGTCCAAAGCCCCTGCAATGAGCAGGGACATCTTCAACTGGATCTGGTTGCTCAGAGTCCCATCCAACATCACCCTGAATGCTTCCAGGGATGGGACACCTACCTCTTGTCTGGACAACCTGTGCCAGTGTTTTACCATTCTTCTTGTAAAAGATTTTTTCCTTATAACTAATAATCTACCCTCTTTTAGTTTAAAACCATTCCCCCTTGTCCTGTTGGAAAGGAGGAATGTCCCTGTTAAAAACTCTGTCCCAATCTTACAATCACCTTCTGCAGCACTGAAAGGCTGAAAGCAGATCTCCCTGGAGCCTTCTCTTTTCCAAGCTGAACAACCCCAACTCTCAGCCTTTCCTCACAGGAGAGGTGCTCCATCCCTCTGATTATTTTTGTGACTCTTCTCTGGATTTGCTGCAACAGGTCCATGTCTTTGCTGTGCTGAGGGGTACAGAGCTAGAGATGCAGTATCCCAGGAGGGATCTCATGAGAGCAGAGAGGGGCAAAATCACCTCTCTTGACCTGCTGACCATGACCCTTTTGATGTGGCCCAGGACACATTTGGCTTTCTGGGCTGCAGGTGTATATTGCCAGCTCATGTCAGTTCCTCACACACCAGCTCCCCAAAATTCATGGCAGAGCTGCTCTCAATCCTTTCATCCCCCAGCCTGCACTGGTACTGGGGCTTGGTGCAGGACTTGGCACYTGGCCTTACCAAACCCCTCACGAGGCTCCCATGAGCCCACTCCTCAAGCTTGTCCATGTCCCTTTGGATGTTATCCCATCCTTCAGGATGTCAACCACACCACTCGGCTTGGTGACATCTGCAAAGCTGCAGAAGGTGCACTCAACCCCCTTCTGTCACTGAGGAACACATTAAACCACACTGGTCCCCAYAWGGACCCTTAARGGACACCACYTGTCACTGATGTCCAKCAGGACTCTGKGCTGTTGACCACRACTCTCTGGATGCAACTGTCCAACCAATTCCTCCTCTACCAGTCTATCCATATCTTTCAACTGACACAGAAGGATGTCTAGAAAGGGGGACAGTCTAGAAGGCCTTGCAGGAGCACAGACAGAGACATCTGTAGCCTTTCCATTGCCCAGTGATGTCACTCAAYCATACAAAGTAGTTTCCAGCATCCTCCTTTCCACCCTTTTTGAAGATGGGTGCAATGTTTCCCTTTTTCCARTCACTTGGGACTTCACCTGACTGCTCAAATATCATGGAGATGTATCAGCCAATTCCCTCAGGACTCTGGGATAAATCTCACTGGGTCCCATAGATTTATTTTTGTTTAGTTTCCTCAGGTACTCATGAACAYGATCTTTTCTTACAGTGGGAGGGACTTTGCTTCTTCCCTTCAATARGCCATATTGATGTATTTCCTTATTTTCTCACTTTCATACATCTGGGGATTGAGAGCTCTTGTGCTTAATGGAAAGCATAAATGGTTGAGTTTATACCAGTTACCTCAGTTTCTTAGACACAGTCAACACTGCTCAGAATTATGCATGTAAGCTTGAAATTAAGTCCTCATTTTAATTTACATCATTTTTAGTTGCAACATTTTAAGTTTTTACAGTTATTATTTTCTATTTATCCACCTACCTAGAAATGAAAGACCTACACTTCGAGAAAACCACACTTTTAAAAAATCCTTAGTCACTATAAGAATTAAAAAGCATTTCTACACTACATTGTGAAATTATAATGTAAAATTAATGAACACTATTTTTTTTCCCTTTTGGAACAATCTGGTTACCATTTTACTGTAGCAAATTTGTCAAATCTGAAGCAATCCAGCATRGAATTTCAACTCTCTCCTCTGCCCCTCCATGCACATTTCTGCCTGATATTATCTGAAAGATTGACTATCATAGGTCAAAAGGGTTTTTACACTTTCACATCAGGAAAACAAATCAACTATTATTTCAACTGACCCAAGACACTCTTCAGCTTTTAAGTCTGAAAACAATTTTATTTTGGCAGAAGTCATCATAAAGATATTCCATTCTTCATTGAGAAACAGCTTGCCTCTACTTGGAAGCTCCCAGCAAACAATTACAAGACACAGAAGAGAAAAAGTTAAAGACTTGCTCTAACAGGTTATTAAAAAAAGCAAAAAAAAAAAACCCAAACCCAAGCAGATTTAGGACCTCCTTCAATAACTCCTTCAATTTCTATTTTTTTGTTCTCCACTCAAAGGGCCTAATTTAGCAAAAATTCTATAAATATAAAGTGAAACCAGGGACATGGCTAATTAGAGAAATATATAGACACTTCCCTGTATCAGAATCACACTGAGATACAATAAGCCCAACTAATCCAGCTTGAGACATCCAAAGCAGCTAAACACATTCTTCAAGGGTAATAAATACATTCTCATGAATACTGCAGATACTGATGCAGGAGGTGATTAAGATRAAGGAATCAATCTACAGCAAAACAAAAAATACAAATCATGCTTACCTTTGTCTGCTGTTACTGTGCAAGGGCTGGTCATTCTGCAGGTGGGTCGGTGAGGCTGCCCGCTTTGGTGAAGAGAGGGACTCTCGGGGGGTTTGCTTTGGTGATATTGGCACTTCATTATAGCAGGAAGATTCTCGTTCAGAAATTGAAAGGGAGACAGAACTATCCAAAGTTGCTGAAGGGTCAGAAGCCTGTCTAATGGCACTGTCATCATCTGCTTTTCTAAAACTCTTTTCATTTGAGAGGTCACCTTTATCTTCATGGCTGGAGTACTCTTTGGAATCAGAAACCATGCTCTTTGATGCCTTTGCCTCAGTCCTGGACAAATAGAGGGTGCCATAGTCCTTGTTTTCATCATTTTGCCTTTCACTTTTCACTCCCTTTCTTTCCACGCTGTCGGGATCTTTCCTTGCCCGCGTATATCTGGATGAGTAGTCAGAATCCAAATCAGAATCAAGAGATAATCCATACTTTTCTGCCAGCTGCCGTCGCCTCTCGGCCTTGTACCTAGCTATTCTCTCTGCTTTTGACTCTAGTTCCTGGGCATCCATGTTTGCTGTACTGTACAAGGGCTCTGTATTACCTCCTGTGGTTTCTGACCGGTATCTGGATGACCGGGGCTGTTTCTCTACAGAAGAATCTGAAGTTTCCTCCTCTTCATTTGATCTTCCTGTCAAAAGCACAACATRTATGAGCAAGTTCTTCCCAAAACTCCAAGCCCTCCACCCACCACTCAAACTGAGTGAACTAAGAGGTTCGCATTTTCTTACAAATCAAAGTGACTGCACAGACACATGATATTTTTGCATTTTTGTCTCCAGAAGCACATAGAAACAATTAAGAAAAGTGTATTAGTAACAATCATTTAATAAGTAACAGTTCTCAAATCAAATTGTTATTTTAAAGCAATGAAGGTAATCAACCTTTTTCAAATAAGACAACTCCAGACTTAAAAGGAAAACTTTAAAAAACGAAGCAACCTGACAGAGTTATTCTGTAGAATTCTTCTCCAGGCACAGCGTAACTGATCGTGTGGCAAACATGAAGCAATTCAGCAGTGCCAGACTGACTGACAGGTGCTACTTACCTAAGTGGGGACTGTATGGGTCAGTTGCACGCATGTATCTTGGTGTATCTTCCTCTAGTAAACGGTGTGTGACTGATCCTGGGCAGTTTTGTAGAAGCATAGGTTGTGTATCATTTTCAATTCCCTCTAAGCGCCTAGCTATTCTTTCTTTTCTGAAAAATATGTGAAAAATGTGAAAACAGGCAGCTTGAAGATTCGAGGGGAGAGTTTCTATGAGGAGGTAACAAAACAAGCTGTGTGTTTTGTTTTACAGGCCAAAGATCTTTTCCTTTTACCTTTTCATTTCCAAAAAATCTCGGTTGTTGGGTTCAAAGAGTTTTCTTAATTCTGAAACTGAGACAACAAAAGATTATGTAATTAATGAAARAGTAAGTTACAGAAACTTGTTAAAATGCTTTAGCATCAAAAGGAACAGTCAAATAAAGTTCAGAGGTTTGAAATAGCTTTTGTCAGGAAATGAGCATTTTCCTCTTGTTTTCCTAGTTTATTAAGGTTGTGTTGTCAAAAGTGCATTAGGCACATAGGTGTGATCACCAAGCAGTCCTCCCCTCCAGGTTTTTCCAGGATGATCTCAAATCTGCTATGCCATCCATCCTAGCAGTTTTCAGGATCTAGTATATCCAGGACAAGTTGTATTTTGATTAGCTGAGGTCAAGCTTACATACTCTAGTAACCCATTTCAAAGCCAAGCAGTATGGAAATTCTGCATATATGTCTGCTCAAAGGTCAGGGACTGACTATGTTAAAAGGGAAGCAGTGACCCCTATTCCTTACTTTCCTTCACACCCTTATATTGATCAAATCCCAAGAATCCCAGTGACTCACTGCTGAAGTGAAAATTACCGTGCACCATCATGATATTCCTGCATGGTTAATCACTTTCTACTTTGCTAGCTTTCCCTTCCAGTTTCAACAGGACAGTTTCTGTCCCTTCCCCTGCACTCTCTGCTGGTGTCCAGTGCCACAGCCCATGAGGCAGTAGTGAGCTGAGAGGATGCACGATGGATGAAGCAATCCCTAATTTTACACACACACATGTGCACATGCAAACCAGTGGAGCAGTGAGCACTGCACAAATAGGTGTGGAGTGACTTCTTACCAGCAGGAAGAGAAACAGTCCAAGCTGTCAAGGGGAGCAGTGGGCTGGGCTGGGGRTGTGCCTATCACACAGACATGCACATCCACAAACCCCCCGTACTGCTGCCTTGGCAAACATGTGGTGCTGAAAGCTGTGTGTGCCTATTCTGAGCCAATGCACCTCTGGGGTTCTAACCCTATTGACCCAGGGATCAAAAGTTAAAGCAAGCCAAAGTCTGCACTTGCCAAATTGGCCAGAGATTGCCATCAGAAACACCTGATGAGTCAGGAGTGTCTAGTAGACATTGTTCCACTGCACAGGTAAATATATCAGCTTTTTTTTTTCTTGATACCAGACTTCATTGCTCTAGATACTTAGAAGATAAACATTATTGAAACACCRCCCTTTTAAAGGTCAGATGCACCTTTTCTCCCTTCCCTCTCCTGCAAGAACATTCACACATGGCTTGGTCAGGGTTCCAGCTCAGCTGACTCATCCAGGAAGTTTGCTGCAGTCAATACCAACCCTCACACCTCACAGATACTATTGACAYTGACTGTCATTTCAACCTCACATGCTGAAAAGCCAGAAAGTAGGACAACAGATAAAATGTGTAGGGTCAGCAAGAATGAACACATTCTGATCCTGAACCAACACCAACGCAAAGATGAGCCCTGATGTTGTGTTTTCACAGACTTTCCTCTCAATGCRTGAACWGTTTCCACTGCAGCCCTGCCTACTYRAGCTGTACTGGGAGTGGAACTGTATTAAGCAAAGAACTCACMCAACTGAAASCAGCCTTCATTTCAGATCCACAACAAAGGAAATGGTTTCTCATAAATACTTTGCTCTCACCTCCTCAAATCTGCTTCTGTTTAATTATGTTCCATCAACTATTGTTTTTCAGTTTTTCTGTTCCATCTGTTGGCTGTGTGTACACAACATGGTCAAAACAAAATCCTTGTCTGTCTTCAGAAAAGTCAAAGGCTCAGAGCTCACAGTCAGTAAAACCATATTCTACCCAAATCYTGATCCTTTTTCATCCCTAGTCACCTATTTATACAGTCACCAAAACCATCATCAGGGAACAGGTCTTTTACACAGCTTCAGTAAAGCTCTAAAGCATACCTTTGTTTATTAGCAAAAGTCTTCTTTCCCCCCACCCCCAGAAAAGGAAACTTGACTTTAATTTTTCCACACAAAACAAATGTGGAACATCCAAAGAACTCCCAAAGCATTAGYTCAACACCCTCTTGCTATATGCTAGCTGAAGTTCCAGAGAGTCTACCACCACTTCRCAGACCTAAAAAGAGCACTGGTCTCATGAAAAATGTCTCCAACACCTTCCCAAACAACATGGGACAAAAATAGCATGGGACTACTCTATGCTGCCTTACACTTTTTCCAAGCTTGAGATTACAGAAGTAATTTCAGCTAGGTCTGAACTTCTGCAGTTTTTTTGTGAAAGCAGTTACAGCAATATTCTTCTTTTGGTGAGGTGGGAAAAAGAAGCACAAGTAAAATAAAATCAAAAKAAGATAAAATGCTGGAAATATTCTACTTTAGTGGTTTCTTTTTGATGAATTAAATATTTTACTTCAATACATGAAAACCAGTTGGAGACATTTCACTCCCAAGGATACTGRCTGGCCCTTGCAAACTTAGGTGATCAGGTTTCTCATTTTTTAAGCTTGCAATTTGAATATGTTGGTGCCACTTCCCATCTGTTCACGGGATGTTTTCCCATGTGACCATCACAAACAACACCATGTTGCTAAAGAACAGCAACACTTCTATCTAAAAGGTAGCACAAAGATCTCACTCAGCACACAAGAAAAGACTAAGAAGCTTAAAATAATTAATTTCACAGTAAAAGCTCCTTATCTAGATTACTTCATGGCAACACACTTATTAAGCACTGTTGGTCAGTTGAGGGCAAGAGAAAGAACAGCCATATATATTTTTTAAAAACCCCTTAAATTAATAAAACTCCTTATACTTCTTATAGAAATATATACTCCTAGAAATCTTTCAGAAACCTGCTACAGAGTATAAATGTGTTTATGCTGAAAGCCCCTGCAGAGGGGACSTGGGAATGAAGTGGCAGCCATGTGACAGCAGTTTTCTTTTCACAGTGCAGAAGCTGTAAAAACTCAAACCAGCCTTCCAAAAGTTCATACTAAAGGAGTGAGAATGTACATTTGTGAAGCCTGGATAGACATGGATGAAAAGGTTCCCTACCAGAGGATTAATTTCTCAGAGATGGTAAAATAACCATTGCAACACAGGTACATACATTTTCATTTAGAGGAAAATTTAACACAATAGCAAAGTCTACCAGCCTCATTCCCACTTCCTCCTCTCCACAACTGGAAATGTGATGGCCTTAAAACTAGGCTGGAGAAGCATTTCTCTTCTGTTTATGCCAGCAAAGGTGTATTGACATGTTCAGTCAGTTCACTGCAGTTCACTGCAGGCCTCATTTCAGTCTGTATCAGTTGAAAAATAAACACATTCTTTCAATCTCTCAACATATACAAATCTGGATCAAAGTTAGACTCTAGAAAGGACAAATAACCTGGATTTTCAAAAAGCTCTTGACTTCAAGTAGTGCCCTCAGAATGAAACCAAAAGCTCCAACTGCTGTTTCTTAAGTCCAGTACACACCAAATACGATGCCTTTATTATGAGAATTTTTTTTTTTTTTTTAATAGAAACATCCTGGAATAGAAATCAGTTCACCGAGAGGCGATTTACAGATAAGGTTTCTCAAGTGAAGGCTCAAATTAACTTGCTGGCCACCTGATTGTAAGGCTAAGTGTAAGGAATAATGAGGGACAGTAATGCATTATTACTGTCTGGTGCTCTCAGAAAGTCTGCATTGTATAAATGCATATCACTCTATTCCATCAATTTGCCAACAAAGCCTCCTTCTGAACATCTGTAATGATTATATTTAAAAGCAAGCATTTAAATATTATACTGGAACAAGTGCTTCTTTCTAGAGGAACTCTTTAACAAATAGTATTAAAAGAGCAAGCCAGTTCCTTCACATTTGGGATTAGTTAATTTAACCTTGTAGCTTGTCTGAAAATGAAATCATCAGAACATACACAGACACAATTTTAATCAAAGTTCTGAGGTCSACAACATCCTTGACTGAAGGGAACATCTTTGTACCAGTTGTACATAGTCCTTCAGTCAAATGTCACCCTTTACAGGTCAAGCACATTGTGATTTTCTCTAAATAATTCAAGAGAATTGAATTCTTGCCTCTACCTCAACTGTGTCAAATGATAAAGATGGAACTGCTGTTTTTTTCAGAAGTTATTCAGACTAAGATAGAAGTTTAGAACAAAAAACACCCCAAACTGAACCCCATRTGTACTGCAAGCCCTTTAGCATGCAAGACAAAAATTAAAGAGCAGTCGGTCATGCAAGAACAGTGACTCTACCAACCAGCAAAGGGGGTCTTGAAAGAGTTAAGACTTTTAACAAGTCAAGTAAATACTTTTGAATGCAGGATTAATCTAATTGTACAAAGAAACTCCTGAATTTTGATTTTGAACTACTAACATATTGAAACCAGGCAAACAAAGCTGAACTTTATAAAGCAGGGATGCAGCAAGGCCATGTAAAAGAGCGTTGTGGTTCATCCCTTTCATCCTTCATGCATACTTCACAGGGAAAAGAAAACTCATTTACAAAACATCTGTGCCTAAGTGATTTTAACTGTGCCTTGTGCTTGTGTAGACTAAACTTCCCRTGCTGTTAAATTACCACTTGTGTTCGTGCAGTGTCTCCCTTACCTACCTTTTGGAAGTACTGCTAAGAGATTAGCATCAATATCCTTTGTGCTGTTCGCAAGTTCTTCCTTATCTTCAAACGAGAACTCCTTCTGAAAACTAAAAGCAACATCTGTTTTACAGAACTGTGGGTGTCTCTGCTACAAATCAAATAAACCCAAGACACAACCAATTTACTGCAGGATAGTTTAACAGAGATACCAAAGTAAATATTTTCCATAAGAATGAGCTAAGAAATACCCCAAGAAACTCAGAAAGCCAAACCTAACATAATTTGAAACTTGTTTGGAACTGACAGTGGCACATTTTTGCATTAAATTACTGACTGGAGACAGCCTTCAAAATGCTCAACTAAGCAATTACATTTAAAATAATCTATATTGAATGGTTCTTCATAAATATTAAAACATATGTCATCAAATGCAGTACGGCATGTACACGCCACCTAAAAGCTTTCTGCACGACTACCCTATTGTYGTTACTGCACTGTTCTCTGGATCTYACACAGTTTATAATAAGCTAATATGAGTGTCAGGCCATGAATTTTATACCATGTCTTTTCAAAACAGGAAAAATGCCCATTTAGATGAAATAAAATATTTCTTTAAATATCYTCATTAAATATACAAAATTTAACTGCAAAATGCAGATGTCATCATGGTCTAAAGTAATATTAACTCTTTACAGAGACTTTTTTGGAGGAGGTGTTCCTCCTTGTACGCAAGGCTTTTTGTCTTCAATTTTTAAAAATACAGAGCTGAGTACTGTATTCTGCCATTATGACTTCTAAACTATCCCAGCTGGKCCTAAGAAAACTTACAATGGTCCTAAAACCTTTAAAAAACTGTGTAGACAGGYRTAGCAGATACAAATCCTCACAGTGRTCCCAGGTTCTTMATTTTGTCACTGTTGTGATGYGTCAYTTGATTTAACATCATTCTSATAAGAAAAACCACACAGTCCTACTGTTGGAAAATCCTTCCTTAGGACGGACTTTAAATGGCTTTTTTTTTTCTCAAGTGTATGAATTCTGTACTCACTACTTCCAAAGAACAATTCTCATCGGAAAGAGTTTTAGCATATATTGAATAATAACATTTTTCATAAGTATTTGCTTCTTTATTGTCTATAAATAAMATTCCTTTTTAAGATATTGAGGGGAAGAATAAAACCCTTGAAATGACAATGAAGAAACTGGGCTGTGCCACAACCAGGCAAAATGCCACCTGCTGCAAATTGTCTCCAACAACTGCACTTAGAGAAATTATTCCAGGTACTGCCAAGAAAAGCAGTGTTAGCCACTACAAAAAATAGCAAATAGAAGATGAAGAGCTGCAATAAGCTGTCCATTAGAGAGAACTATGTATCCTTACAGGGCAAACACACTGTAATTGAACTGAACAAAGATCAAAACACAATGAAAAAATAGCACACAGCAGCCACAAGCAAATGGATCCATGTGTCATCTGAGACTGGGCAGAGCCTCAGACAGCCAACCACGTGTTTCTCTGTGCCTAATCCCACACTGCCAACACTTGTAATTCCTACTGTCTCACAACATGTTATTTTCTTATAGACACACCTTCTGGAGAACCACGGATGGAGGGACACYCAGTTCCCATTTGAAAGCAGTTTCTACTCCTTTTAGATGAGGATGAGTTTGAAAAACACAAATAATATTGGCCTAAAGCTATAGACCAACCYCAAACTATTCTGCCAAATGAACTTAATTACCTAAGATAAAAGTGCTGAAGGATCCAGCTCATGACTTTTGGATACCTGGGCTTTATTTAGCAGTATCTCCACTTGCTTCCATAATGCCTGGGACAGTGCAGCACCTTAAGTCTCCTTAAACAAGGGACTTGGTACAGAAAAGCTTTCACTCAAACAGCAAAATCCTTGTTTCAATTAACTGKGCATAAACACCACCATAATGCCTAATTCCTACATAAATTTCCAAGGGTAAAATCATGGAATCAGGACTGGCACCAGCCTGCTGGTTCTAAAAACAACTGTATTATTGGATTGCTTGTAAACTAGTTACATTCTCCTGCTCCTCCCCCCAGGGAGTTCCAGGGACTTTGAAGGCACAGGTCCTTTAAACCTGTTTAAATGTCTTTCACTGGGTTTSTATCCATTTGTTCTCCTGCCAGTGTTGTCATTTACCTTACTTATTTTTCTTAASAGAGGTTATCTATATGTACTCAGCTTCTTCAAGACAGGCTCTGCATCTCATTGATCATCTGCTAAAATGATCTCTGCTTATTCCAGCCTTAAGGAATCTTTTTTTTGTGTATGGTGACCAGAACTGGGTAGTCTTGATTCCAGATTTGAGTATTATCAGTATCTTAYGAAAATAGGATTTTTAATAGAGAAAGCATTATTATGTGACTAGCTCACTGAATGCTGGGATCTACAACACATTTGGCTTTTTACAGATACATTATATTGGTTGCTCAATCCTGCATGAGAAACTTAATATGCAAAGGCTTTGCTTTCATCAGCTGCAAGTGACAGAAAAATTTATCAGCCCCCAATGCCCAACTGTGCACTTAGTATTATTACATTACATCCTTTTTCTATTACTCCTCAAGGTCATCCAGTTCTTCCTGTATGTGAGYTCCCTCCTGCTTTGTACAGAGGGTGGCTTGCAACCTTTGCTCACTGGCAGTTTTCATTAAAATTCCTTAAATAACCACAAACTTCCTAAGCTTAACCCTCGCTGCACTACACAGAATCACAGGTTATCTGCTTTGTGAAATTTCCTTCATGGTTTCCCTTATGCTCTCATTTTCCATTTCCTTCTGGACAGACTGTCAACCTTTACTGCTTATTTTTAAAAGAGTAACCATTTTCATATACTATTTTATCCAAAGTCTAGAGTTTTATCTCTTCAGAGGCTTTTTTTGCTCTCTTTTGCTAAGCTGTAGGTGGACTTGCTTGTTTTAAATATTTGGACATGGGAAAAACAAAGTATTTTGATCCAATGTGTAATTACATTGCTTTCCCATGCACAGAGGACTCAGACACCACTGCTCTGAAGATGACAGAGTCAAGCCAAACAATTGAGTATTTATAGACACATACATCAAATTAGTTCTAAAAATGAAAGCAGGCATATTTAGGACATGYCACAGTGTTCAATAAGAACATTCATTAGGAATCTAAATTGAGTTGAAATGATGTTACAGCACTTCCAAATAGGAAAAAAAAAATCAGGAGGCTACTCATCACCRCTTTTAAAYRTTTTAAAAAATAAACTTKTAAGTAATTCCCTAACAAGACATCCCTTTTTCCTCAAAGGGATTTATCCAGACATTTCCCTGCTTTATTAGCTTCTCTGTTGGAAGAGCAGTCGAAGCATCAATTCAGTTGCTTAAGCAGAGTCAGACAGACTTGGATTGCCAARTGTATTGTACCTTCAAACTCATCCAAAACCCTCTTCTAGAAATACCACAACTACATCTAGTCATGCTGTAAATTTAGGTGCAGATTGTTTGCAGCAGCACAATGAATTTCTGCACTTAAGAGCTAGGCTATGCACACTTATTATTAAAATAATTAGGGAATACATGGGTTTCTCTAACTAAATGAAAAAAAAAGAAGTTTGCAAGAAATTTTTCTCAAAGTCCCTGTTAAATCTAGACACTGAAAGAGGAAGTTCTTGTCCTTTCCTTGTCTGAAATATAGACTGTGATCATGGTTCATGAAATGCAATCAAAAGCATGAAGCCCCACCAGTTTGTTTCATACAGGATTTGTTTGTGGCTTGGCCTCAGGTTCCCAAAAAACTCATTATACTCTCCAAAGTTCAGGAATCCAGATGATTCCTGCTAAAAGACAGGCGACAATGTTTCACAATGTCAATAGTTTTTTTTTTAAAAAACAATGTATAATGTAGCATTAGCAGAGTACTTGACAATCTCAGTAGTTACACTGTTCTGGCAACCTCCAAAATAAGTGTGAGCTGCACTCTGTACATCAGGGATTCCAGGCTGAAAACTTCAACTGCTGCAGCAGCAGCATACGGTTTCTAAATAGCTGTCCCACTAACCTAGTTACATGCCCAAAAGCAACCAGAAGTTTGATCCAAATGCCACTGGTAACACTGACCTGCCATCCCAATTAAAGCTATGGCCTATACTGAGGTTTTATGATTGAAATACAAAATCTACTTGTACACCTGCCAGCTGCGTGCTTGGTATTCACTTTCTCTTCCTTTACCTGCAGGAGCATTTCCTTCCCTGACTCTCATGCAAAAGGTCCATTTTACACTCACGCCCTTCCCTACTACTTTCACTGCCACTTTCCCCTGGCTGCTTTCACAGCACAACGTGTCCTGCACACATATGCACCTCTCTGCAGGACCTGAGAAACACCACAGCAGGGAGCCAGGTGAGCTGTAGGAGGGTGCACTGACTGGAAAGAAGCTTTCAAACATGAGCCTGTGCTCCTACAGCACCTGTGGCAGGTGAATTCCTGAGCCAATGGAACCTCTGGCTGCTGGGGCAAGGGTCTGTCCCCATCTCCTGACCTCTCTGTGCTGTTATGAATGAGGCCAGCAGGCACAAAAAATAACAAAAAGCAGCTGGAGAAAGGATGGGAAGAGAGAAGGAATGTGACCTGTCATCTTGCTTAACTGTTTAATTGCATCTCCTCACTGCTGTGCCCTAAGAGTGCAGACAAGGAGGCAGCACAGCCCTGTACAGAAGCAACACCACCTGCCCATTCCTCTGCAGTGTCCCCCTTTTCTCTGTGCCCCAGATTGCTCCCTGCAAGGATGTGCAATTAACTCCTCCACTGCAGCCTCCTGCTTTTACAGACAGGTAAGTGTTCCAGGCTGCTCACACTGATTGTCTGTACTCTGTCCATGCCATGCAAGGAAAAAGGGGCACTGCAACAGCAGGAGGCTCAGGGCACTGTGGGACTTTTCCTTTAGCAACGTCAGCTATAAATTTTAACATTATTTAAGAGGCAGTTGGTGTTTTCAACACTTCAGAGCATCTGCTCTAAGCAAAAGCTTGGTCCTGTGAGAGGACAAATAATCACATTTCCTGACTAAAGAATAAATGTGGATTCAAACAGTGATGGGAAGTTACTCCAACCAGTCATCTTCACTGAGCAAGAAAACCCGGACCTTACCTTAATGCTCTCTTCCTTAGAATCAATCGTGAAGGCTTAAATCTGATTGAGTTTCCTTTGGCAAAATCTGTGAAAGAGAAAAAAAAAAAAACCACACAATTGTGAGAATGCTGGAATAAATGGGGAACTTTTGGTAAACTAGGTTATAGTTTCCAATCACAGCCTTTTTCCCCTGCAAAAGACTGTGCAGAGGCCTTCTTTCTAGGCAAAGGAGCACCATGTCCAAGWTGGTGATAAACCAAAGCCTTGCAAAAATGAGTACTGACAGAAGACATKCCAAAAGCATCAACACTTCATGGAAATGCCATGTTCTAATAATATTTGGGGTGTAGCATTGCAGCCTGGGCTGATCATTTAAACTCACTGTTTGACAACTTGTAAAATGGGCAGGGGACATGTTTATGAAGCACTCTGCAAATGAGAATTGCTGCAAGCAGCAAGAGGCTTCTTGGCTGCAGCCTGGCAATGCTATAAAAACTGCATATTCACTGCAGAAGCCAAGAGTTGTCCAGCTGAGGATCTGTTGGAACAGTATTACACCATCCATGACAGAAATATTTCTGAAGATTGCCTACTGTTTGGAAGCTCCCATTTTTTTGTGAATAGCCTTACAACATGCATTTCACAGAGGAACATGTTTACACTGAGAGCAAAACTGTGTCAGATGCAGCCTTATGTTCAGAAAGCAKGCACTGCAAAGCTTCCAGGTTCCCAAAACTGTGAACCACAACAAGCAATGGGCAATCTCCTCACCCTCTCCCTGACCAAACTTTTCCATTTCTGCAATCAAGTGCATCACCAGAGGGTTTAATGATGACCAGTGGAAGGGAGAGCAGTGCTCCAAGCACCCTCCCCCTCCATCTCCTGGGATGCAATCAGGAGAACTCAGAGCACTGCCAGCCAGGGAGCAGGTCCTGCTCTGTGACTGCTGTGCAAAACACATGGAGCTACTGATGCCTTACTCCCAATGAAAAACTGCCTTCCATCCCCATCTGTATTAAATCTACTACCCAAGACCCTAAATTAATAAACAGCTGGTCTCTGATATGGCAATAATTTTATTTTTCAAAGACAGACCCAGACTTACAATTCAAATGCAGCTTTACTCCTCTTACACTACCTCAGAGCTCAGATTTAACTATTCAAAGAAGATCTAACTGCAAAAATTTTTTTTTTTCCTTTTGCACAGTGTTTTAAGTCCAGGTAGAATGTATTTTTGCAGAAAAGGTTTAATGAAACTTATTATAGCTGACAATATGGCTCTTAATTTCGAGAATGTACATTTTACCTATGCCCTTCAAAGCTTTTTATCCTCTTCAATTTCTTCTGCCACCTCTACAGGTATAAAGATTGAAAAAAGGTAAAAAAAAAGTAACAGAAAGAAAGATGATTTTAACACTTGATAAAGAAGCTTAAAATGTGCAAAAAGGCATTTTTAGGCATCTGCCAAAAGTCARTGCAGATTTCAAGCAGCTTTGCTAACAGCATTCTTCAACTTTAATAGACAACTTTTTCCTGTTTTTGTTAACATTCATTTTCTCTTTCCATTAAATGGAGATTAACCCACACAGATTACACAGAAACATCTTGTTAGATCAAAACAGAATATTATAAGGAAAACAGAGTGAATGGTATATAAACCATTATATTTTATACTACAACATTAAAAAGAATACTCTGAGCCATACAGATCCTCTAAAAAGGCCAGATTTACTTTGAGAAGACTCTGCACTAACTTCCAAAGCCCAGCTCAGTATCAGCTTAGCTAATCAGAACCAGGCACATCTTAGATTTATAGCTGTTCTAACAGGATACAACCCATCCTAGAATTTTTGGCGCTGGAACAGCTGTCCACCATGAAAACCACAAGCAGACCACAGGGAAATTCTGCCTAGCCCGGCCAAAAGCGGGGAGGGAATGTGAGAACGGAAGAAAGCAGCCTGCACTGCTTCYCTGGGAGCAGGGAGGGAGAAGRGCTGCTGAGGGGGCACATCAGCCCCTTTGGCTGCTGCCACCCCTTAAACACACCCAGCAACATTCACACATACCACATCTATAATGCCTCAAAATCATCTTAAAACTCTGCTGTGCTTCACAGGGGYGAGCTCCAATCTTCCCCCACACCCCAAACACAGAAAAACTTAGCAGATAATTAAATTCCATTACACGGTTTTGATATTTTATGCATKTCCTCCTGTTCAAATCAAACACCATGCGGGGGGATTAAAGTCCAATAAAACTAACTTGCCACAATATGGAAGTCTTAAATACACAGGAGGAAAAGTAAAACAACTCTGCATCTAAAACAATAAATATGCCACAAAAGAAACATCAGTTTAGCAGAGTCTTATTCAATGGTTAATTTAAAGACAAAAAAACCTACCCTCACAGTACTTAATAGACAGAAGGAAAATAAYTGCAACAGCATTTTGTTCTGTTTTTTTACTGAAGAATTCTAAACATCATATTGTAGCAATTTTAAATATTTTTATTTTAAATTAAAAGTATATTTATTGAAGTGTAAATCAGACTTGCTCACAAGTTTAACCATTTGTTCAGTCAAGTTCCCCTCCCTCTTAGGTACAAACTACCCGATAAAACCACTAACCATAATTTAATATACAGGAAATTTAAAATGCAGAATCTAAAAGGAAAAAGTAGATGCAACCTTCCAGTGTTACTTAGTATATTTAAAGGCCCTAAGTCGGTGGCATGCTAAGCTAATTAAAAGATCCATCTAATCGGATCTCTCAAAAGTGTCCTTTAGGAAATAACAAAATAGCCTAGGTGACTAACTGCATACTGATTGCTAAAGTGCCTAATGCAGCTGCAGGAGAGCCAGTCAAACAATATTTACACATGCACACATATATACAAGAGATTAAACACACACAAACTGCATTTTCCTTTATCTGCCTGGAACTCTTACCTTGCTCCTCAGAGAATTTAACATTTCCCAAATAGCTGGAGATCCAAGGATTTCTGAACATGGTTGCACAAAACAAAGGATTCGGCAAAGAGAAACTACAATAGCAGCTAATTCTCAAGCAGCCACAGCCCTTAGGCCTGTCTTRGCAATATCGTGTAGAGATTTTTCATAGCACAGGACTGGAGCTGTCAGGCTATCGCGTCCCAGGGAGTACAGTAAATGCATAGCAATAGGCTGCAAGCCGGAGCAGCTCAAGCCAGTAATCAGATTACAAACAGAAATTAGGCACATGAATGCTAAAACAGACTGGGCAATGGTGATTGGGAGATTTATAATATTACCACTTCAAAGATCCAGCCAAATCACACATTATATTCCTGCAAAACGAGTGCAGAACTCCTAAATCCTCATATTAAGAAACAAAACCMAAAAAACAACAACAAAAGAAAAAACGCCAAGAAGAGGAATAATTCCTTCATATCTCTAATCAGGATAAACTGCAGTGCTTATTTAAGAAAAACATCACCCAGGCTGCCAAAAAATGGACTCTGATAATCATAGCATTATGCTTAATTTTTTGCCTAACTATTAGTTGGAACATTTAAAACAGACAAGATTTATGGATAACATATGAGCAAAATTACTGGTGGGGGTAGGGATTTTAGAACAGACACCACAGCTCCAAATATTTTAATTCGAGACAGAAGGTGAAAAGTTGCACAAAAGTACTGTCTAGCTACCTTTTTTTTTTTTTTTCCCCATTAAGATTTGATGGATTTTGGATTGAAGAGTTGGAACCCTTTTAGTTAACTTTGAATGTCTGGAAATATTTGTTCGCAATGGTGCAATAACCCCTGCTCAGCCGCCCACACTGAACTACCTGACGGTCTAACACAGACACAAAGAAGCATTAAATACGTGASTGAACCAGGTCCATGCACTTAACCCCACCCCAACAAACAGGGAAGTCTATCAGCTTCTCTCCAACAGATGTCTTCTCTTCCCAAAGATTTCAACTATTATCAGTATTACAGGCTGAGAGAGTTGGGGTGGTTTAGCCTGGAGAAGGCTCCAAGGAGACCTTAAAGCACCTTCCAGTAGCTAAAGTGGGCTACAAATCAGGAAAAGGACTTTGCAAGGACYTGTAGATAGGACAAGGGGTAAYGGCTTCAAGCTGAAGAGGGGTAGGTTTAGATATTAGGAAAAAATTCTTTACTGTGAGAGTGATGAGGCCCTGGAATGGGCTGCCCAAAGAGGTTGTRGATGCCYCATCCCTGGAAGTGTTTAAAGCCAGGGTGGAAGCTGGTCTGGTGCAGGGTGTCCCTGGCAGGGGGGTTAGAATRAGATGATYTTTAAGGTCCCTTYCATTCCAAACCATTCTATGAATAGAAAACTCAGCACAGGACTGGGGTTGTCAGGACCATGAAAAGGTGGGCTAGAAACACAAGAAGCTGAAGCTCTTGACTGCTCTCACCTGTTTTTGTGATGCCTRGTACAAAAGAACCCTGATCTGTGCTGGGAACCTCAGTGTACAGACAAGATATGAGCAATGACGCTGTGGAAGAGACTGCTTAACCACAAGTGAAAAATACACTCCAACAAAAACCTGTTAATGGCTGTTGGCTCATCATGAARTTGTATTTAGCCTATCCAGGTCATCAAAACACTGTTTTTCATACTAACAAGTTATTGCAATGGACAGAAGAACATGCATTTCATCTTGTCTAATGCACCTGGTATTTGTTTTAATCTATTTATTTTAAAAAACATAAATAATATTGAGGTCACCCTAATCAAAGCACCTTTCCTTAGCTGATCTTTCAACAGTCCAGAACTCTCCGGAACAAAAGTCACCCAACACAAGAAACAAGGCCTTGATGCTTTTGACTCACCAAGCAACAGTCTCTGTTCAGCAGTATTTTTTTCTTTGCCTGTAACCTTGATACCTCTCATGTTTAATTCCAACCACTCCCAGCACTACCAACAAACACAAATCAACACTGCTGTGCACTCTTGACCAGCTGTGAAGGCCTCCATGTACTTGAGCCTAATATACACAAAAAAATGTAATCTGTTGATGCTAGCCCAGATTTGCAATTAACCCAAAAATCTAGTGCTTTATAGCCTAGGCATAAGTGCAGGTGTGCTTAAAACACAAAAACAAGATGGGGCAGAACTGACGAAGCAGCTGCTGGTAACAGCTAATGGGGAAATCCTGGGCCAGTATATGAGTTGSTGCAGCAACAAGAGACACCACATTCTGAAAAAAAAAACCCTTCTTTCTCCACCCTGCTTGTGTGAAGACTTTACTTGATCTTGTGAATAGAGGTATTATTATTTGGAGCATTTTTAGGCACCTGTAACCCCTCTGGTACACACTAAGGGAAGTTTGTCATAAAGTGCAGGTAAACACCATTCATTTGATAAATTTGGTGTCTGCAATYTTTAGCAAGGCTGAAGGAGAAGTTAGACTTGACAGCTGAGCTGACACAATAACTCAAGGCTGCCAAGAAAGACAGTCCCACCTGTGGTTCCCTCTGCTGCAGGACCTCTGCTAGGTCCTGCTCCCCCAGTGACCCAGCCTGATGGCTGAACTGGTAGYAAACATTCCCTTTTATTTTTACTGGGTATGCTTTTCAGGAGGTGCTAGAAGAAAGAAAAAGGCACAGATCTTATGATCAGGAAAGAGATCAACCCTTCTGGCTAACAAAAGAGGTGAGTCCAGCTCAAATGCCACCCACCTGCCTGGCAATGTCCAGGGAAGAAATATCTGTGATAGGCTTTGATGCAAACAGGACTCCTTTTCCTATTATATACAGCTGGCAGGTCAAGAACCCAGGGGCTACCTCATGGGACTACTGAGAATTTTTATGGAGGGAAGTAAAATATTCAATAAAAACATGTCTATCAAGTTCTCCACAAAAACACCTAGAGCTTGGCTTCAAGATCCCTTAAGTTGGAAGGTGATCACCAGCCATTGTTCTGTGCACAGTAGCTATGATGTAACATTAATGTCGCTGCTGTTAATATTGAAACTGTGCTGCTGTGCAGAATCTCTGATCTCAGAGTTCATCCAACATCGATTCAAGATCAAGGCTATGTGCCAGCACTGCTTTCAATATTAAAACTCCTAAAGTTGAGATTCTGGAGCCTTAGGGTGTTACACCAATGGTATGCACTTCACACAGATCATTGTGAATATTTAACTGTAGGTAACTGACCGCTTCTGTCCCTCCTTTCCAGCAAAAAGATTTCAAGAGAAGTCTGTGTGCTGTCCACAGCTTTGGAAGGGGACAAAAACAGGGTGCAAACACAGTAAATCAGCAGAGCCAAGCAATGGTTAAAGAAAAGAAGTCTTRGATTTAGCATTTTGCTGCTTGTTTGAAAACAGCAGGTTTAAGACCAATTTTCTTCAGAAGAAGAGAAACGCATCTCCAAATACCTGATGAAGAAAAGAGGAAGAGCAGTTTGTCCTTCAAAAACGACCCAGTCTCCAGGACCTACAAGTGTGCTCAGCCAAACWATGTTATCAAGGCTGTGTTACAAATCGGTAGTAATGTTCTTGTCCCACTCTGCCATCATTAATTCTTGAGCATTAGCAGCCTCCAACATAAGCAAACAAAGAGAGAACAACAGTTCAGCCGTCAGAAAGGGGGGCRGCCCAGTGGGAAGCTAAGTTTGCAGTCATCTGGGCTGGGAGCTCGAGGTTAAGCATGTATACATTTCAAATCTGAGACTGCTCATGAAAGACCAGCTGGCAGTTGAACGTTGCTCTGAAGCTTCCCACAGGAAGAGGAGGAAAATATCTTCCTTTTGTCTGGCAGAACTAATAGCTCTAATCAAAGCTGGAGTTTAAACGACTTGCAAAACRGTTCCCAACTTAAAGGGCTGCCGGCCCCAAAGCACTGAGGAGTTATGAACCGGGTCCCACTAAAACCAGGCCTTTTTTCCTTCTGAATTTTGATCACTTACARATTTATATTTAGAAGTGTTCCTCTRTGATAAGGAGAARTAGATACTTTGTTGTGACTTGCAGTTATCATAAAAGCAAAAATCAAAGAAGCCCATGACRGCTGTTTGAAGAAAACCTAAAAATAAAATAAAATATTGAAGAAATCAACAATGCAGAGGAAAGAAAACCCACAGTGACTGCAGTGAAACTGTCTGCAAATATGCTCGTTAGGTAAACAGTAATCTGAGGACCACAGAAAACTGAGATGATCTGTATAAATGAAATGATGAAATCATAATTTCATCCATTCTTCATGGGTAGAGATCTAAAGGAGCTAGTGAATTTTATTCAACTGCTCTTCTGGCCAAGGTGAGCACCCTTGGAATAGCTAGTGCCAGGATGAGAGATGATCACAGCTCAAAATGAGCTGTGCCAGGATGGGAGATGCTGTGTATGACTGCAGGAATGACATGAGGGTCAGCACACTGGGCTAAAGCARACCACTCTTTTCCATCAGCCCACCTGACCTCCCCTCCCAGGCTGCAGGTTTCTTGCCMACCCCACACCACCCTGTCAGCTCCTGGCACTCAGTCATAGCTTTCCAAGCAAAAGTGGAAAAGCACTCCCTTTTCTTATTTCCCCTTCCTCCCACTCTCCAGTGATTTCTRTCAAGTTGTTCAAAGAAATAAGTYAGCCCAAAGCTGAARGACAGGTTGAAAATCTCCCAGAAGATTACTTCAGTAATCAGTAATTCAGTACTTCAGTAGTGCAATCACTTAACATCTCAAGTCATGTCCAAGTACAGATTCAGGGTTGGCCATGGCAGTCAGGTTTGTCTTCTCCATCCAAATCCCATGCATGTGGGTAAGTGGTAATTTCTCATTTTTTAAATGGAGGCCATTTGTATGAACTTTAAAAATAGGATAGAGTTTCCTGACGTGGTGTCATCACTCCAGCAGAAAACAAATGTATCCTTTCCAAATAATGGAAAAAGATTTATGTTTAGACAGTGATTGCGTTTTGGACAAGTCTTCAGTTAAACTTCAGCACTGTGTTGTTTTTATAGTGTACTTTAAAACAGGTCATATACAAAGAGATGAAAAAAGCTGATTAGTGAGATTTATAAAAGAGACTCAGGTTTATAGTACAAAATGTGTTGAAAGAATATGGATGGTCTTTCTGTACTAGCTATTTAGAAATGTGCTCTGGGAAAAGGAAAAACAACAGGTATTTTTGTATCCACACTATAATTCCCCTTCCAATCTCCAGATTAATATTTCAGATTTCACTCAACTCATTAATTTCGGCAATTAATTACTCCTAAAAGGAGATTTTGGTACCTTTCAATTTTGCAGCGCATTTTCAGAAAAAGAACATGAATCATGCCCCCTAACATCCCTACATCTCATATCACCATTTGCAAAATTGTATGGCAAGGCTGTAGCATAATAAAAGATGTCCAAGGTTTTCCTCTTTATGAGTAGGATGGGTCTAGGGGAGCTCCTTCAAGGAAGTTCAAAGGCCACACGCCCTTTTCTCAAGTGGTAATCAGATGTATCAGTGGGGCACATTACACAGATTCAATCAGACCTCCTGAAGCRCTAACAGAAGATGTCCGGTGTGAACATGGCCATCTGTGGACTGAGCCAATGGTTGGAAAGGAGGATATGGCAGGAACTCATTTCCCAGCCATACACACCATCTAAATCATTGAACAGCCCAAGGACTTTGGGGAGACATGGGGTTTTTACCCAGGAAACCAACACTGGAGAGCATTTCTCAYCACAGCTCTCTGTGAAGCTGCTACAGCTCAGACCATGAGGGCACAGGGGTTGTCACAGCTCTGTGGACATCCTTTACCAGAGTCATGAAGCATCAGGTCCTCCTTTGCTGCTGCAGGGAACGTGAGCTTTGCTGCTGGGAGGGCTTAAACTGCTGGTAGGAGTCTGTCTGTAAAACTTGTGTCCTTCAAACCAGCAGCCAGGGTTTCCAGGATGGGTCTCCCCATCTTCTGGCCTCTGGTGTCTGCAGGCAGTACGAGGCTGTGTCCTTGCCTGGAGCAGAAAGTGGCCCCATGAAGTTAAGTGACACAAAAATCCCTGCCACACTACTGAGTGTTCTCCCRGCTGCTCTTGAAAACCTCTGCACTGCTACCTCTGCATGCGTGTAAAAGCCCAATAAGGGAGCAGAGAGAGGCATGCATACCCCAGGGAAGAATTTATAACAAAGTTCTTCAGCTCTCCATGATAGTCATCTAAGGAAAATACCAATTTTGTTTACCACTGTGAAGTGACATTTAACAGGCCACATCCTATCCCTGCATACTTACCTGAAATAAAACTTTTCAAGCCTCAGGCACACAGCAACCTTGCAGACAAGAAATCCATGACCCCATGGAACAGCTCTCGTCCAGTTTATGGCATGTTGCAGCACTTTCTCAGAATATTAAATATTTATTAAAAGAAATAAAGAAAAAATGTGTGCTTTATTCAAGAGCTGATGGTCAAGGTAGGACAGCTCAACTACAAGTATTGTCACTGAAAATAGTGTCACTATGAAAAAAGCACGTGTACCAGGCTTAATTTGCAACCAGCATGGCTAAGCAAAAATTAATGAGGAAAGAAARTCTGACCCAGTGATGCTGCAGTTCTGGAGTCTGTTCTCTAGAGAGCAGGTTTAAATTCATGGCAGCTATGTTTGTTTTTTTTTTTCTCTTTACTGCCCTCATTCCCTCCCAAGGCCCCTGCAAAAATGACCAATGTTCCTAATGCTAAAGGGGTACCACTTACTAATAGGAAGTTAATCACAAATCAGATCTGAAGAGCCATCTCAGAGCTGCCTAGGAAAGTTTGCATAGCATCTTCTTGTCTAAATCTATGGAGATTATACTAAAGGAAAAACATAAATACTTTTTTTAMGGCTTCTTCCATGTGAAAGTCAGTTTTTATGAGGTGGGTATGAAGCAACCTAGCTTAGTCTTGGTCCGTATACAACCAGTGGGTGCCAATATTCCCCTTCTTCTGGGAGGAAGAGAATTGCTTTAGCTGGTAAAAATCAGTTTTCCAATAAAGGGCATAAAACTGCATAGTAAGAGAGGAGAAACAAGCCCCAAAGTAAAAAAAAAAAAAAAAAAATTAGTTCGTCTTACTCTGTGGTATTTCTCTGAAAGCAGGCAGCACAAGGAGTGAAAACATTTCCCAGCAAAGGCCCCCAGAAAGTGTTTCACTATATGGACTGACAGCGTGAACTGGCGCCYTAAGGTTATAACCCAGCACATCAAAAGAGTACTAACATGAAGACAAAAGGATTTCCCTTTTTAAAGCCATCTCTGGCATACCCGTGCTGTTCGCCAGGCAGGGCGCGGTGTGTGAGCCGCCTCAGCAGCCGCAGCCGCTCCCAGCGCCGCTGTGCTGGGTCGCATCTCCCGGGGTGTGCGCTGGATCCGTTCTGTGCTGCGCGGCTCCCGCAGCATGTTCCRTCCCCAGCACGGCCGCACAGCTTGCCTAATAAGGCCACGTGTGAGTTGACTGGCTGGCTCATAGGTCAGCCCGTGTTTACCTTGCGGCCGGCAGCAGCCGCAGCTCCCGGCCCTCCTCCGCTCCGCTCCGCTCCAGCCCCGCTCCCGGCTCAGAGCGCGGCTTACAGCCGCTCACAGCTCAGGGACACGCTTTGCTTTCACCACGGGCAGCGCCAAAATGCCGGAGTTCAGGTACAGGTGCCGCCGCGGCACATTGTGGGACCACTAGACTGAGAAAATAATCAGGTTTCTCACAGCGTGGATTGCTCGAAAGTAGGGCAGCGGTGTGGGTACGAACAGCCACCTGCGCAGCTCCAAGGCAGCAGACAGGTACTTGTCAAACACCTGAACCAAGGGAACTAGATGAAAGCAAGCTAGAGATACTCATTTGAGCACTACTATTTAATTATTTATTGCTCTTGATCAGTTACGGCGAGATTCACTGCAATTCAGACAGATGGCTTCAAAAGTAATGATTTACCCTCCCCAAAAATAGTTATCTGGCCAAATTAAAAAATGCTTCTTCTATGCTGCTTCCCTTGTGATTCAGTCTATTTTCTCCTTTACAGCTCTCCTAAGGCAACTTCAAGACGCTGAATTTGGATACTGTCCTATTCTCATTCCCAGCAGTCTGTGAGGAAAGCCAGGAGCCCGCTGTGCAGTTAAAGCTGGCAGAGGAGAGCACACGGGTCACCTCCTGCCACAGCACTGCCACCACACTCCAGCGAGGGGCCACTCACAGTGGCTTGTCCCTTCAGGTCAGTCCAGACAGTGCATTTCCATCCTTCATCAAAACCACCTTGTAAGGTTTAATACCACCTAATACTACCAGATCTAATGATGCATTTATCACACGATCCAGCTGGAAAACTCGAGCACAGGGAGTAACTAAGCTATGATTATCACCCCACTGAAGTAACCAAACTACCACAATTACGTCCTGCTCCTGCTATGAACCTGAGCTTCACACTAGTATAATTAAAAGAGAATATATGGCCCATTCACTCGTAAAATAGTGCATGTTAAAAAGCAGCTGACACTTTTTGAGCTTAGCCATTATCATTTTGGGCTGAAGCTGTGCCCAGATGCTCACACAGATCCTGACTCCAAATTGCTGACTTTCTGCTCAAAGTCTATTCTCACCCAAAATATGCTTCACTTACACAAAGAAGGCCAGTCAGACGTGATTACACAAAGGTAAGTCCCAAAATAAGCTAACTCACTTTGTGTCCAATTTGCTTAGATCAGCAGCACAGGATGCTCTCATGAATATCAATAATGAATGCTGGAGGAAACAAAACAACACACACGGAATGAGGAGAACTGCTGTGTGTGCATTAGACCTGTTCCTTTTAGGAATAAATCAAGATAGCCCTGAACTATGAAAGTCAGTCACACTTCACAGACATTTCATAGACTGGGACAAAAGAAAAAGCTATTGGACTTGCACTACTTGCTAGAGGAAATGGGTTTACTTGTTTGTTTCAAGTCTCTCAGAATACACACTGACAAATCCARACCCAGGGGAACACTACTTCTCTTGGCTAAAAAGGAGAATCTCAATAAACTTAGGCACATCCGGAGGAGAGCAGTCTGACACCCTCACAGGTGACTGCTTATTTGACACCAGTTAATTCAGGACTGTTTGTGTAACTGCACACGAGCAAAGGCTTTCAAATGCTTTTATGCTTTCACAGTTTTAATTTTAAATGGGATATAATGTTACAGCTGACTTTTCTCCATTTTAAAACTCCCATTTTCCATCTTTGCTCACAGACRTCATGAATTCCAAGACAGGCTTCAGGAAGGAATTTTGGAAATACAGCAGTAACTCCTTCCCCATGCTAAAGATGGGGGGAAAGTAGAATTATTATTTTTAAAAAACCTGTATTCTGAATATTTTAAATGCAAAAGGACACCTAAGTGGTAGGAAAGTCGCCCTCCTGAAGAAGCCTGCTCAGGACAAAGCACAGTTACTGTACTCAGTTAAACCTGACTGGTACAGAGCTCGAGAGTAAAGTTCTCATTGAATTCTTCAARAACAGGTTAGAAAAGCAATTTCAGCAAAATCTATGCATATCAAAGGTGATGCTGAAGGAACAGAATAATGGCTCACATAAGACCTCTGCTTAAATCAAGGCTGAAGAATATTTTCCACACTCAATCCCCCAAGCAGGGCACCTCCTCCAGTGACCTTACAGGAATCAACTGCCACCCCAGCCTTCAGTCACAAGAGAGGAAACACATCCACCATGTAATCACCAGCTATGTGCTGCAGGCACACACTCACTGAGAGCACAGATGGGGTTTCAGTGAGGTAACCGGGAGTTGTTCCCTCTCACCATACAGATGGTCAGGTCAAGCTCAAAAGTAAAGCATCAAGACTTTGTTGAAATGAAATGAAGGGAGCAGAGAAAACAGCCAGCAAATGAAAGAACAAGGGTAATTGCTTGAGGAGCTAAGAGGTTTGTTATAGTCCAGCTTCCCAGAGACACCTGATGAACACAGAGAGAACAGCCCCCAAGGCTGGTGCAGTATTGATGCCCATTTGACAGCTGGGAAGGAGCACTCAGCCACACCACAGCTTTTACTGACACATGGAGGAGCTCAGCTGTGTTTGTCCCAAAATTCATCTTCCCAAGACCAGAACYACCATTCCCAGCTCTACTCCTTCTAGTCCCCCAGCTCTCATCCTTGCCAAGCCCTCAYTTCTGATTTTATTTCTGCTGCCTTTTGGGTATTTCCACCCTACTCCCGTATCCCATCCTATGAGTAATCCCGCTGCATTTCTATTCTATTCTTCTGTTTCCAAATGTATTTCCACTTCTCCCCTGACTCTTCTKCAGCTCCAACTGCAGTTTCTCCCATTAGAGAACCAGTCTCCTCACTGGCTCTCTTAACCCATTTCACTCCATCTCTCCACAAATCTGGCCACCTTTCTGAGAAGGGTGGTTTTTTTTTTTCCTTCTTCAGGAGATTTCAGTAAAGATCTGTCCAATCTAACACACTTTATTAGGAGAAAACTGATCATGGGAAACTAAGGGGGTCTATTAGTGGGAGCTGAGCCAACTCAGTGCGCAAAGTTTAACTTCAGCAGCACACTATGGGGCGGGCCAACAACCAGAAGGTCATAGTGTAAGCATGCTGATACTCTTGGGCATTTTTTTTTTCTTGCAGGTGAATTCCCTTCATCAGTCAACTTGTTTGTCCCATGAATAGCATCAAAGGAATGCTGGGCTGTTTGAAGAAAAGGCACTAAGCATGTGTAATGGAAAGAGACATCCCTTAAAAGAGAGAAAAGACAGGCAGCTTGAACAAATTAAGAGYTGGAAAGAATGGACTCCCTCGATGTCTGGATGGCCATTGGTTATTACAGTAATACACCAGCARCCAGTCACAGAAAGGGTGCTGGACTAGGTCCTTGCAAGGCAAAAGGAAAATACCTTGCCTTGCAAGGTGTTTGTCTAAAATTGAGGCAAAACCAATGCTGAGGAACAGTGGATAACCATCAAAATCACACATATGCACAGTACAGTGCTTCCTAGCACAGTGACACACAGCCCTGGGCCAGGTGATGCTGCAGAATGCTCAGTCCCCAGGGCCCTGTCACGTGTGAAGACAGCCCAGTGCTCAGCTGATGCTCAGCTGCCACAGCAGCACAGAGCTCAGGAGGGGCTGCAAAACCCAGCAGGGAAATGGGGGAAGTTCTGCAGCAAGTATTCTCTSTGCCACCCAYACCACAYTGTCYCYAAACCCAGGACCTTGCAGTTCTCAGGAGAAATGWGATGTTKYGAGCCTTGGGGAATTTTGGGGTACAGAGATGCTAAGAARTTTCATTRTTAAATGCCCCATCATCCTCACAGGCACCATAAAGGCTGGAGCCCCATTTGTGATTCAAGCAATGAAAGGCAGCTGTTCATGAGCTTCAGCACCTTGACAGAGCATGAGCTTGACAGACACACAAGGAAATTCATGCACCAAGTTTATTGTCAGCACAGTGTCCTGCCCACAGAGTCTACAGAAAAGTATTCTTATGGCATGAAGACAGTCCTCCTTCCCACAGCAGAGAGCCTCTGGGACCCACTTGGGGACTTCATTTCAGCCCACCAGCACTACTGGCATATTTACTTTTAAGTTCTATATCTACATTCCAAAGGCTTTTAAAGTCCAAGCAAGATGCTTGTTTTCCTCGTTGCTTTTCTATACCTGGCCTRATTTTTAAGTGTTAATGGAAAAACTGAATAAAATACAGCAGTAGAGGAGTTAAGTAATGCAGTAGATTCTCTAAATGATTTAACAATTTGTATTGCAGTTGAGCATATACATAGATTGCTTTGACTTAAAAAAATCAAGTTCATAAATAGTCAAGCAAACAGAAAAAAAAGGCTCAGTGAAGGCTACATTTTAGGACACTCGGACTATCTTGTAAATATGCTGTTTGCCAGTGGCTGTAAGTCAGACTGCAGCAGTATTTSAGACTGCCATGGAAAGTATGCCTGCATTGAAACCCAGAACAAGAAACTTTAAATTCCTGACAGCATGTGGCCATGCATGAGATCACTGTGAAAWGCTGCAGCATTTTCTCGAGCTCTTTATTTTTGTTTCCTGAGAAGTTTGAAACCATAAGCAGCAGCTTATACCCAAAGTCTACATGTAAAGTCAGCACAGACTGGAGTGAGTCCAGGAGTTGCATTAGTTCACAGTATGCAGGAAAAGAACAAAATCCTMTCCAAGGAGATCCAGAGCACTAGAAAGCTATTTAATGAAGGCTGAATAAAACYAGAGGACTGCTCTAGTGAGGACACTATGTAGGGATTTTACATGGAAAGCATAATTTAATTTTTACAGTCGAATTCTCACCTTTTTCCCTCAAGACTATGTGTGCATATTTGTGAAAGTATCCTATTAAACAATTKGGCATGTGTAAGCTCTCAAATAGTTTCCTTTTTGAGAGCTTTTTTTTGCGAAGTATTGTCATAATTTCTTACAAGTCATTATGAGGTACAGTGTGAGAGCATCCAGTTTCTAGTATTTCAAGGGTCTGTGGGTGTGTAAAACACACCTGCAGAGAAACTGGGTTTTACAGGAAGAAATGTTTTGTTGGTTCAGATGGGGTTTTTTAGATTTTTTTTCCATCTACTCACTGTAACAAAATTTTATGTCAGAATAACCACACAACTCACTTATCCTRTCTTTTTGTCTTGCAATCACGACACAGAGAAAAGCAGAAGTCAGGCAACTTGTTGAGTRATCTTGAAAAATTCCAAAAACAGAAAGGCAGGGAGGAGACAAAGGAGTCAACTGAGGGAAGCCAAGGTGAATCAACTCTAGGAATGCCAGAAATCTACATTTAGTGTGGACTGCTCTCTTGTTTTGTTTCAAACGTTTCTCTGTGGAAGTCATACTGTTAGTTGTGTTTCTTTTTTAAATGGGGGAGGCTGAGACAAACCACTGAGRGTGTTCCACTTCATGGAAAATAACGGAAAATCCAATAACAAACACTGTTAAATACTGTAACAAATTTATCCCTCAATACAGAAAGATTAAACTAACATTTTGTTTCTATTTCTTTATCTACAGGGCTTAACTGCTTCTGTTCATAGATTCTTTTTTCCCCTTTAATAYCTTATATTGTCAGAAAAATAAAACATGTGGGTTCAATACAGAATTTTTCAGTTTTTAAGTTTGAAGACTGCAAAAGGCCTTTTGCTTCCTTTGAGTTTCCCTTACTAAGAGACGGGTTGGAAAAGAAGAACTCAGAACAGATTTGGGGTCCAATTTTGTTGGAAGAGTATATAGTTAACCCATTTCCATCTACTGAAATTACTACAAATAACTTTTTTCCCCTTTCCCATTTTCAATCTCATCAAGTGTTACACCAGTTAATTCTCTCTCTTCCCAAGCACTGGTATTATTAATTAATCCTATAGTTTAGTATCCTATTACTAATTAATCCTATAGTATAGGTGTCCTATAAATACTCTTATTTCAACTTTATAAAGCATGTTGGCTACCTCTGCCATAAATAAAAGTTACTTACACAACGTGCAGCCAATGTACAAAGCCCTTACCTGTTAGAACCGAACCATCACACTCCATCAAGCTCCAATTAGATCAGTTTGTAACTTGTTCCCACATAACAGCCCACATAACTTGTAACCACATAACAGTCTAATACTGCTTCTTCTTTTTGGTCAAGTATTAAAACAACACATAGGTTTTAGCCTCTGAYATTACCTTGCCTATGAACTTGCTACAGAGAGGCCATAGTCAATGCTGCTGATCTCTTGAGACCAGTCTTAGGGTGGTCTGGTGTCCAGCTTAGGTTTTCAGGATGTTTCCTGGGACTCATAAGACAGRTTACTAAAGGTAAYGCTGCTMAAGTGGTAGTAGTGGAGGGCATTCRCAACTAATTACAGGTAAATTCTTGACAAATTTGAGAGCAAACCACAAAAACCTAAGCTTCAATGTTAGCCATGAGATGGAAGACTTCCATTACTCAAGTACCCCATGGAAGGGATATTTTAACACACTTTAAAAGTTTCTATAGAACTACCTTCAAGTAAGCCAAGACACAGCTATGCCATATCCTACAAGATCAAGGATCACAGAAGATGCTGCAGTCTCTCCCTCAGTACATCCCACTTGCTGTGTAACTGCTCCCAATACCTGACAACATTTTTCAAATTGTTGTTTCAGCAGGTTGGAGGAAGCTGTCTTCTGGCAGAGAAAGACAAATGCTAGCACAGCTACACCCCTTCCTGGCAAGTAATTTATCTGAATTAGATTAGGCTTTTCTGACCTCMTCCACCGACCCAGGGCTGGGGTTAAATTCCAGGGTTACCTATCCAGCCCCTGCTGTACTAACGGGACACAGCTGAGTAAACAGCTCTGCCCTCCTAACACACAGCAGTGGGATCGGAAAATGAACAGGCTGGTTCCTGGGACTGCTGACACCACTCCAACAACATCAATCGCTTTGACCATTATAACTGATACTGRAAGGCAGTCTTGCATGATAAAGGCAGATAGCATAACTTTAAAACACACASAGAGGTTAATTTAGAGGGCATTTGTACAGACAGCCCATCAAACAGGAGTCAGATGAGCAAGCGAGAAGATTGTGACTTCTACTTTAATATGTTTAATCTAACATTGCTTTAAATATAATATTTAACAATTTAGGATACAGCACTACAGAAAAATACTGAAAAGCTTTTTCTAAAGAGTATCTTATAGTTCTCTGCTCTCCACAGGGTACAGTCCAATATATACAGATAGYGAGTGCATCATCAGATCTGCATTGAAATCACATTGAAAACACAACCTAATTCAAATCTTAAATACAGCACATTGCCAACTCTGACAGCAGCACAAGTAAAACATCTGTTATTCTACACAGCCTTGAAACTTTTTTTTAAAAAATATTTCAACTCTGATTTTGGCTTCTGCTTGAGAAAAATAATAGATTTAAATAAATCCCACTCACATTCAGAACTTCTTGTGAGAATAGATTTGATCAGATTTTAGAAGTAAGTACTTTGTGCTTAAAAAAACCAAGAAACAATAGAGGTTTAGGGTTTGATTTTTTTTTTTCCTTTTTGTCATTATCTTTACAAATATTAACTGGATGTTAAGTAACTTCTTAAGTTAGAAGTGTAGGTTAAGGATGGCAACCAATGGACAAAGAATGCCTGAAACTACATTTGGTAAAGTTCCTTAGATAAAATCAACTATTTATCTACAAATTACTGAGGAAGCAATCATGATACTCAAAAATCCTACACAACCAAAACCTTACAAGGAGAGGACAAAGAACTAATATTTCCTATCCCCAATATACTGAGAACAGCCAGGAGCTCATCAGGTACTGGTTTTCTAGCCTCGCCCTGTTTTTAGCAGGCTGTGTAGTCCGTATTTCTTTCCCCAGTATAACCATCATCTTCTCACCCTCCCCCCTCCACTGAATGAATATCAAACCAGCAAGCTCCTCTTTGGCAGTTCAACGCATGTCTGATTAAACAGAGCAGTTTTTCATAACTTCTGTTTAACCTTGAAATCTGCTGCTTCTATTTCAGACCTGATGAAGCTCTGGTGTGCCTGCAAGCTTGGCTCATTTTTTCCCCCCATACCAGCTGGTCTAATAAATTACCTCTTCCTAACAACCTCATGTTAGCTATGTCCTTAGATCATACACAGCTCAACACTATTATGCCCCTTCAGACTTGTATTAAAACGTGATAAAGAGTGCTGCTGGCTTCAGAAATAATAAAAAAACCAAAGTCACCCAAACTACTACCTTGCATTACAGGTGGCCATTCACCTTCCCCACGCATCACATAAATGAGGGTTTATATGCGAAGAAAATATCACTTTTTAAACAGCTGTCAGGCACATGAGCATTTTCTGTTTAACCTGCTCTCAAGGTATAATAAAATATATCGACTGSACAATTTAATAAGTTTGAAAGTTTGAAGTCACTCCAGGCCCGATGGCCCCAAACTGTCTGCTTGAGACCATGAGTGTAAAACACGCAGTTTGCGTGATTTAAATTTTAAAGCAACTTTTCCACCTAATTTGAGAAAGGGAAGGGGGTGCAGAAGGAGCAGTTTGTTGCAGAAAAATCACTTCTTTTCAATCCATGGCTGAAAGGTCCTTTCTTTAAGGTCCAGCAGTTGGAGGCTTAGCTCCCCTTCCAGACATGCCTTTATTTGGAAACAATGCGGGAGMAGGCAGGGCAGGGCAGGGCTTTTTCATAGATGCTGCCTGGCCACATGCAAGCTCACAACAACTTGGCAAAATGAGTGGCAGCTCTGCRCAATCAATACAGCCATATGCTCCTTGAATGACAAAAAAAACAAGTGTGGAGTTTATGGCTCAAAAAAGCAAACAAACAAAAAACCCTTTGTAATTGCTTGTTAATCATTGAAGGGAAGAGCGAAAAGCAGGGCTCCAAACAAATCCTGCAAAGCTTGAGGCTCACACAGCTGCACTCTYTGGGACACACTGGCTGTCTGCAGGACTGCTCTGCGAGCACCAGCTCCAGGAAAGGGCACTGCCACCTGCAAGGCACAGGCAGCACTGGCCATGAACAGGAGCTGACAAATGAAATGTAAAACTCCATGTAAAACTCAAACCGCACACCATTAATGCACCAAAACATGGGAATTGGGCACAGCTCCCACACTGGCATTAGTGCACGGCTGTTGCCAACGATTCCTGCAAGATGGCTCCTTGGGATCACATCCCCCTTCTTCCCACAGACATGGGGAAGAGACTATTTTTACACAGCCGCTGACCACTTTGACAAAAATAAATGGAAGTAAAACTTGAGGCCAGTCATCCTCCTGATAGTTCTGTCTGCCAGGGGCTTTGGGAACACAGCAGCAGAGGAGACCAAGTGAGAAGAGCAGACCCTGAGAATTTGAAATAATAACCTGACCTCAAGTGAAAGATCAGGATCTGCCTGCATTTTCTTTCCCTAACGTGCTTTCTCTCACACCAAGAAACACTCTCAGCTAGAAAAGCTGACAGATCTTCAGAAATTTTTCCTTTTTCTTTTGGAAAAAGAGACTCCATGAAGTCTCTTCCATTCAGGTTTGCTTCCCTACCTTCTTCCTCTTTAGTATTGCCAAGGTCAGATACAGGAACCATACAAAAAGGCATGAAAGCAAAACAGAAACAAGAGGTATCTATTTAAAGGTACTTTCATCCTCTTCAGAAAAAAARCCTTTTTGTTCCAGAAGTTAAAGTTCACATTCTGCACAATCTTTAGCCTAGTGATATTCCCTATGCTCCTGAAGCATTGGCTCAGTGCTGTTGAACTGAGAAAAAAAAACCCACTCCACTGCTGATCCACTGGTACTGGGTGGACCACCACCACTAAGCCAGGCTCTCACTTGTAACCTTTCTAGACCACAGTGTGCATAGAAAAAACCTGGCTTCTGTGATAGGAACCCTTCATACCAAWCCTCTGATGGACGGTTGATATGAGAAAGAAGGGGAAATACTTATTAAAGTATTATTTTGCTAAGGAAAAGCCTAGATTTCCAACTAACAAGATTTTTCTTTCCAGGGGACAGATTTGTGATGAAGGTTTGGCATGTGTTCAGTTCTTCCTCTGTGGCAARTAACTTTGCTGTCTCCTGCATGGATGCATCAGCCCAACTTCGGCTGCCTGCACGTGACATTCAAAATCCTCTCATCCACAACAGTCTTGAACTTTGTTTTCCATCATGAAATACAYCTTGAAGATGAATATTTTTATTTTTCTGCCTGATATCATGTATAGATGCCAGCCTGTTAAAGCATCTTTAATAAGTGGGAGAAGGTGGGGAGGAGAAAGAGCTTCTGTGGCACAAATCCCTCTTGTAGGAAAAGGGCTCAAGGCTGAGCAGTGTGGAACAACTCATGCTTACTTAATTATGCAAACTGCAGGATTAGGCAAGTGATAAATATGCTTTCCTCTCTCAAGGTCTGAAGGCCTCTGTCAAAAAGACTGTGTTTTACACCCAAAAGCAGSCACTGCCTCTTTGGCCACCCTACAACATGGGCAGCTGAAAGCTGAGGTTAATAAAGGATTTTCCTTCTCTCAAAATTGCATCACATCTCTCTAGACATTACCATTTCCCTSTTGCACTCCCTGAACTGATGAGAGCTCTTATTTCTGATAAAGTGTATTTCAAAGTTTAAGACTTTTTGCATATTCGTGGTCRCAAAGCATCTCTGTTAGACTGACTGGCTGCTGAAGAGTTGCCCTTTAGGAAGAAAGATTTCCATTTCAAAGCAAGTTGGAATGATTACCTGAATAATTCTAAACGTTCAGAAACTATGTAACATGTTTAGAGATTCACAGTTATTTTCAGGTCTTTTGCTTGGATTTAAGAACTGCTTMATCTATGTTAACAGTGTTTCTTTCCACTGTTTCTTGACCAAGAAAATAACTAGTTTGGTTTAGATTTTTAACTTATCTAATATCTAAAAAAACATTTCAAATATTATTTTGYTCCTCTTCCTCCTATGGTTTGTGCCATTAACAAATTTTGAATCAAATCATTAATCAAATTTTGAGGAACACAATAATGTATTCTTCCTTTTCACCCTTTCTATTTAGGAAAGGAAGTATTATTAGAAGTGGAACAGTAACAGCAATTTCAGTAAGATCCTGCAATTTAGAACTTTAACGCCCTGATTTCAGGGTAGCTATAATCATGTGCMGTAGTTTTGCCCATTGCACTATTGCAAGAACATAGGAAGAATCACAGAATATTCTGGGTTGGAAGGGACCCACARGTATCACTGAGTSCATCTCCTAAAGTGAATGGCCCAGATGGGGTATGAACCCACAGCCTTGGTGTTTTAGTACCATGCTCTCACCACCTGAGCTAATAAATATGAGGGATTGGCACTGGCATTTCTCCTAAAGTTTTAATCAGTGCTGTCAAAAAATGCAACAGCAACTGATTGCTACCTTGAATAAGTGACGTTAGTGAAGTATTAGTATGCCCTGTAATAAGGCTAGTGAACACCACAGATTGCATTTAACAATTGGCAATTTTCAAGAGAGCCACCACAGCAGGGCAGCCCAGCCCTGCAGGGCACTTTGTGATGAGTGAGCCAGAAACTGTAATCAATTCAGTRACAAAAATAAGCTCAAAAGACATGAACAGCAACTCAGCTACTAGAAGCTGATTTATTTCCACAGTAGCTCGATGTAAACACTTCCTCTTCCCTGCACTGCTAGACTTCCAGTTCAAGGAATATATTAAGAGATTRAGAACCTACCTCCAACACTGTGGCTCCCTCTGATTGTTGTATTGTGTCAAAACTGTTGTGAGAGTACATTCAGCCTCGTTAGCCAAAAACTTTAMCACCTCTATAATTAACTCTGGAATCTGACATCATCATCCCCTCAAGGTTCTCTTAAAATTTTAATAGCCTGGTTTATGAATATTTATTTGCCAGCATTATACTTCCAGAGATTTATGAAAACCCAATGGCATGTCAGTGCTCAAAGAGGTTCTATTATTTCTGCTTCTTCCTTAGCRCATTTATTACAAGTCAGGAAGTGCATCAAGCCTGCAGTTGGTCCAACCATCTGGGTCGTTTTACAGACATTAACTGGCACAGCAGACACCAAGTGCTGCTGCTCTGGGTGCCCATTAATCCCTCCGGTGGAYGTGATGCTTCTTCACAGGCCCCATCGGTTCTAGGCTATAAAACCTGCTTCTCCCTTATCTCCTCCTGTTTTTCTCCCAAATGCCACTGCAATTACAAGCCAAGCACACAACAGCCAGCCCTTCAAAGGCTGCTCCTGTGCAAGAGAGCAGTTTCCCAAACAACAGAGTTTATCAGATGTGTACAGGCAATTATTCCCCACAGTCAGCTTGTTGCAGCAAGTGCAACAAGGCAGATGGAACCAGCACACTGCAGCAGCTAAATAAACTTTGTGACACTTTGGGCCATTACCAAGAGACATAAACAGCTCTTCTGTATCAACATGGATCATTTGCTTGACAGTTTCTCATGTTTTCCAAATTGTGACAGTGCTGAAGTTTTGGACATTGCTGTATGTCACAGACACGTGACCCCACCACCCCAGAGGTGAAGCATCTCCAGTTCTCAAAGGAGAGCTCAATAAAAGTTCATAATGCAGGCAGTACAAAAGCTCTTATGAATTTAACAGGGCAACAAATATTTAGAGMACAGCTTGTAAGCAATGTGAAATTCAAGGCTACATTTAATGGATTAAGCCAGGTGTRTATTAGGCCAGAAGCTTCCTCCTAATAATAATGCAAACTGTAAAACAAAACTAGAAAGCCAAATAACATAAAATTTCTCCTACATATGCCTTAGCTGTGTTTCTCCTTTGTCAGCAGAGAGGCAGCTCAACAAAGCTCAGAACTACTTTTGTCATTTCCTGGCAAAATTAATTTAGTTAGAACTTTCTGAAGTTATTGTCAAACCTTATCTTAGAACAATTGACTCAATTACGTGATTTTCCCCCCACCACCACTGGTTCAGAACAAATAAAGTAAGAGGTTTGATCTGTCATAAATGAGCATTCCAAGCTTCTGGTTTCTGTTTCTGCTCCAAATATTTACAGAACAATGAAAAGCTCTCAGTTTGGAAGAGTAATTTCCAGCAGCACCATTTGGCAAATGCARTATTCAAAGGCATCTCCAAAGAGAACCTGCAGACTACTCAGCAGGAGAAAAGGAAAGAGAAATGTAAATAAAGAATTACAAGTAATTAAAAAAGRATAAAATCCTTGAAGGGAAAGGAGGAGAAATTAGAGATCAGCAACTCAAACAGTGAAGAAAAAAGGTCAGAAGTCCTGAAGGATGCAATCATGATCCCATTTTAAAAAGGGAAAGGCTRAAATTGCAACTGATACAATGGCCTATGGGCCAATCCAGAAAGTCTGAAGTACCACAAATAAAATGGCTTTACAGAACATCATCACTTGCAATTTTTCACTTGATGCTTCCTCTAGCTCCCAGGTAATAGCTCTGGCCAGAGACTGGTGTTTGGGAAGACTGTTGCAAATTCTTACCAAAACCTGGGCAAAAGCTTTGCACTACAGGCAACCCTGGATACTGCTCAGGGTACAGCAAGCACACATCACTGTGGTTGAATTACAGTTTTCTGTTTGCTTCTGCAGAGAAACCAGCTTATTTGGCCTTGTTTTTTAGCTTCCTAGCCTTCTTTGGGAAGGGAATAATTTATGCCATGTCTTCAGAACACAAAGAGCTATTGTCACAGTCACAAGCTGCCTGTTTGCCCTAACTGGGAAAGACCCTTTGTGGCAGAGGSGGAAGGGGAACCTTTCACTTGTATGGGATCTCCTTTAGAGGCAGAATGTGGTTTTCTTAATTATTGTGATTATTTTTTWAAGCAACAGAAGTTTAAAATAATTTACTTCAAGAACTTCTGAGCCAAAAGCTTGATTGGTGCTTTGCTAAGAGCTCCAAAAGTAGGTAGAAAAAATCCAAACTGAGTATGGCCAGCAAAACTACCACCAYCACCTCCCTTTATTTATTTAATTTTAGTGGCTTGCCAGTTAAATCTCTAGCCTAAAACAAAACCAGGTTTGGGAAGCTGTCAACTCTTAAAGCTAAACAGCTACAACACTTGGCAGGTAGTTTTAAGAAAGAATTTTAGCTACAAAGAAAAACGTGATATGCTGGATAAAGCTGAATGCCCAATTTTTTTTGGCACCCAATACTCTTGTAGAATATATAGCCATGTTGGCCAGCTTCAAGGTCCTGAATTATGTAAATATTTCCAAACATTTTGAGCCTGTCTGCCTTGCTGGACCACCCACAGGGAGTACAGCTTGATGGCCATGGGAACAGTACCACCAACGACATTGTTTTTTACTGAACTGTAYTGAATACACTTAACCTCCAGTGAACTGACAAAATTATTCCTCTGTGGAGGAAGATCCACACATGTCTGCCCAGCGGGAGCTGCAGTCAGGCATCCTTTTGCAGGCAGAAGGGCACATCTCAGCTCTCATGGTTGGGTTTCACTCACCAGTTTAGCAAAATGCAGGGGCCACACTGCTGCTTTGCTCCCCTGCTAACAGTGGAAGTGTTTCACACAAAAATCTGTGTTTGTGGAAGCAACACAGACACCAGAAAACTTCATGGCAATTCAAATAATTGTTACATGTCACAAGAGAGAAGCAATTCAGAAGTGTTAATCAGCCTGGAGCTCATTCCAACTCAAACTCTTCATTAGACTCTGAAGTTGGGCAGCAGGTTGTGTTTCACAGACTCAGTCAAGGATATGAACAAGTAAAACAGCCCCAGGTATGGATGAGGCATTGTCAGGGTACAGGTCATGTAAGTGAAGTCATGTTGAGAATGAGCCATTGACGCCTCCTAGGCTGCAATTCCATGATGTAATACTCAGATTAAATCTGAGACTATTACCCCAGCATATCAGCCCTGTCTGCTCCCAGCAGAGCTGACTGAAGATCCTCTTTAAACCAGCTCATTTATCCAACCAAGACAATAGAAACAAAAACATGAGAGAGCTTCTTTTGTGACTCTTGGGGTTGTGCTGTGCAGGGTCAGGAGCTGAACTCAATGATCCTTGCAGATCCCTTGAACTCAGCATATTCTGTGAGTCCTCAAGTGCTTTTAAGTGGTATTTTAAAGCAGGAGTTGCCACTTGCACTATTCCTATCTGCCAATCCAAACCATCAGCTGCCTAAAGCAGTCACAAGTAGAAGCCTGGTAACCCTGTCCTTAAACATTTCCAGGAACACAATCCATAGGTGTTYTGGAGTGTCTAACAGAGGTGGACAGCAACCATCATTCCTGACAATAGTAGGAAAGGATGGGACTGGCCTCGCCAGACTGTATCCAATTCACTGTTAGTAACAAAAAAATGAGGAGATCTTATTTTGAAACTTAACGCCCTGAAGCCTGAATCCACTCCAAGACAGCCCCAAACACAAGCAAATGAATAGCAAAGCTGCTCTTGGACCCTCTTGTTTAAAGTAGGGCAGCTACGAAGAGCACAAAGTCTCATCCATGATTTTATGGGGTTTTTTTTTCAGCACTTAGTAATTGCTATGAATCCCAGCTAATATGTCTGGAACACATTACTTGCTCAGAGAACAGAATATTGGACAGAGGTGTCCACACGATGTTTTCTCCTTAGACTTAACCCTTACAAATCCTTATAGCCAGCAAATACTCATAATCCAAATARCCAGAAACACAATTAATACCAGAAAATGTAAGCCTCTATGACTCACTCTGAGCAAGTGCCAGGATGGATCATTTTTCGTTGCCCACCTAAACATAGCTCTTACACATGGAGGGTTGTGACTTCATCTAATGAACGAACAGCAAAGGCTTCCAGCCTCTGATCAGAAGAGAAATGCCAACCATTTGCAAATACAGGAGCTTTTTTTTAACTTCATAACTCTTCCAGTTCCTTTCAGAGTTCCTCTGATCCAAACACTTATCTCTTATCTGGCACACTACACTGTAAATGAGCATGCAAACATCCAATCTGTCCATCTGAGCTCTGATGTACTTCAAGACAACCASTTCTTTGCTGCTTGTTCAAAGAACTTAACCTAGCCAGGTTTTCTACGGCTTAAACATGCCATTCCCACCTCTGCAAGATCTCCATCTGGACAGGCCACTCTTCAGGTACCCACAGCAATCGGGAGCCCTGATGAAGGCTTGGTATGAATTCCTACATTCCAACCCTGMTGGCACCAGCACTGAGCCTGCCTGGCCCCCCACTGCACGACTCACAGCTGCTTCAAGTGGCAACTTGGAGTTTGTGTGAGTGTCTGCTCTTCACAGACACGTGTACACACACATATCTACCTGCCTCCAAATCTTCCAAAATCCTCGGGAGATGTCAGGRGTAGATTTACATGGTATTTCATAAAATTTACCTTTGTCAGCCTRTGTGGTTAGTTCAGTTAGTCCTTATTGCTCTGAATAAGCCAAAAGAYCCTTATCCTGTCAACAAGGGCAGGAAAAAAAAAATCAAAGTTGTCCACACATCAAAATCAAACTGCTTTGGTAAAAAGATGTTTCTTCCACAAGTGTTCTGACTGATTAATGTTTTGGGTACAAAACCGCTCTAGTCAGTTGAAACACAATTCTAGATGATTGCTACATAAGCAGAACTGACCACAAGAAAACTTCAAGTGGTTTTCTTCATTTTCAGTACAGTTGGTTGACGGAAAGAGCAATGTTGATTTGTTGCAGAGCTACAGTTTTGGTAATCCCACATATAAAGTGACTATGCATTTTGACAACAGTGAAACCACATCTGTCACAATTACATTTGTAGCATACCTTTATATATCTGTGTATATACAGAGTATATACAGAGTATTTCAGTATGTAGAGCCCTATAACCAAAACATTCCATGCTATTTTTTTGAAGTATAGTTACAAGAATGGAAGTAAGAAAAGATGGGAAATTTCAACCTGAGAATCTGGCATTTAAATCTGTAATGCAGCCTTTAAAGACCTGAGTTAATTTTACACATATGAAGTTTCCCATTCTAAAACTCAACCTCCATCTATAAATGCAGTTTCCTTACCAGCCAAGCCAACCCTCACTATCCTCTCAGAATGAAAGGGTGGGAATTGAGCTRTTTTCAAAGTGTACAACTGTGTACAATTCACACAGCTTTTGCTGASTGCAACTCAGGGAGTTAGCATATGTTTTTTGTTTGAAACAGRTTAGTAAAAACTAACTCTAAGGGATGCAGTAGGCTTTATTGCCCCAGCTTCAGGTTGCTTAGAATTACCAACACTGAAGCTTTGAGTCTGCTTTTCAAATGAATTTTATACTCTGGATGTTTGACTACAATAAGAAATATATCATTCAAGGTTAGCTTTACTCACTGCAAAAATAGTTACTTCTCCTCACAATGAAGARGTAAAAAAGTGAAATCCATGCTACTCGTGCAACAACTGTGTCCACTGTTCAGCTTCTGTTGTCTGTGCTAAAACATCTGGCAATTTTTTTTTATTGGAACTGAAGGCCGGCAGGTGTTGCAGTGACTGACACCAAAGCCAAGTGAACTCAGGTCTCAAGTCCCAGACCTAACTTGTGGCTGCAGGGTTAGCCTTASCAAGCCCTAGACACCGCTGGAATGCCAGCAGCTGCCTGAAATGGGGCTTTCAGTAGGATTTCACCTTGTTTTCAGGGCCACTTGCCACTTAATGGAAAATGACATTGAAATACCGTCCATTTTTCACTSTAATATAAACAGCTGGGGCAATTATTTTCTCAGAGTTAAAGGGTTATTCTAGCTGTCTCTGAGGCTTAACTGGGTTTCTCATCAGAAAGGGCAAGATTGAAAAAGTCACATGTGAAGCACATATGACTTGCATGTTCTGTAGATCATTTGCTGCAACTGTTTTGAAACATTAATCCACACTCCTTTATCCTTCCGCAGAGAGCTAACAGGAGACAGTGCTACCTTTGTTTTATTTTAGGGAATGGACAGTAATTCTGTCTAAATCTATGGCTGATATAACAGAGCAAGAATGAAATCCTGCACATCTTTGCTGACTGCCARGAGTTTTACAGGTATAAGCCACAAGGAGCACATTTGGCAGTCGTTAACTCCAYGGAAATATTATTTACTTCTCACAGTACTTTGGCACACAATCTCTGGGCAAACACCTGAATGCAGTCCCTTTGTAACAGACACTGGTAACAGTTTTGGTGTTGAACAGCTCAGTTCTGTCAGGAAATTGCACACATCCTTCATAATGGAGCCTCAAGTTGCTTTAAAAATGCATCTGGCCTTAAATATTATGACACAGGATGCTTGATGTCCAAGTTCCTCGTGATGCTTTTTTGTWTACATGGAGACATGCCTGGAAAGCYAAATTATTTTCATCTGGGTCTTTGAAAATTGACTTTACAGATTTTTATTTTAATATTGTGGAAACTGGCATAATAGAACAGAGACCATTTAATCAACTAAATCCAAATAAATCAACAAAGAGTTAATGCATAATTGCTGTACCCTCTCTACTGAAAGACTCCCTTCAACACACCACCACGTGAATCAGTGACATCAGAAGCATTTTTATCACAAGTTACCCAATGCATTCTTATCTGCTTAAGGCAGACTCCAAGTAGGACATGTTTTGCTCATTAAAAATCATGACCTTCCAATGTGTCCATTAACTCCAGAGTGTCTACTTGGGAATACAGCAAAACCAGGGAGTTAATAAGGTGGGACCATTGTGCACATTAATTCCATTGCAAGCCCACCATTCTCCTCCAGTAGCCAAATGGAGGCTTCTCCATGGAAAAAGAGAAGCCAGAAGCTTTTGCATTCAGCAAGAAAAACACACTGTGGACTGCAAGGCCTCTGCAAAGTGAGYAATCTCAGCCACCCTGTCACTGCAAACTATTCCACAGCTTTTGCCTCCTGAAAATTACAGTGGAATTTCCATCCACAACAGCCAACACATTGGGGAAGAAACATGAACTCAAACAATGGCAATTTAAACTAAAAAAGCTTGTGCAATTTTCTCCTCTGTTCATTATATYAAAGGTTTCACAGACAAGAGCTGATCTTGTGATTGTGTTCTAAGAAAGTAAAATGACAGTGCTGCACTTAAAAAACCCCAAAACCACAAACCACAAATTCCACACATTCTTAATCACCTTTTGCATAAACAAATGTACTAAACAGCTTTCAAACCACTTCATCAACATAAGCCTAGACAAGAGAAACCTTGGCTCATAAGACAGACATTTTCCGAAGAGAAAATTTGCAAAAGTCTCCAACAACCTGTCTGAATGTCTTGGTGACAAATGGCTCAACTCCACCATCTCCAAGTCTACTTGGACTCACTGTGAAGGCGAAATGTGAACCAACATTTTACTCTTCCTCTACTAGATAGTTTTGGGGGTTTTTGTGTATAATTATAATCTCTCTTCTCTGTATAAAAAGTAAACATGGCATAGTTTAAAGACATTAAAACTGCTTWATGTCCCCACTACCTTTATCCCATATAAACTATAAAATACAACAAACTTAGCAAAGAAATGCCAAATGCAAAGCTACAGTCCTGATGAATAAAGCTCAGAGAAATCTGAAATCCTCCTTCCTACTGGAAATTTTTGGCAAGCATCATTTAGCAATGCAATCAAGACAAAACAACATGGGAGAGGTAGAATTAACTCTTAAATTGAGATGAGGAAGAAAATTTAACTGTTCTAAAAAGTTTTAACATCTGCTGCACCAAGAGGAGCTGATATTGTTACTTTCCATCAATYAAMATGYTTCCTGCATTGCACCATTAGTACAYTTGAGTCTGAAATTCAAGTTAAGAGCTTCTGCACGCTCTGGGATATCTAACTTTCATATCTGATGTCTCCGTGGTCTGTTTTAAGGCTTTAAGGCATTGACACCTTCTAGCAGGTTGACAGGAACACAACAGGCATGTTAAAATGGTGGAACAATTTATAGCAATTTGCTTTTAAAAATATAATTGTCAAGGGAAAAGAAAATCAGATCATATAAAAAAGGATGCTTATTAAAAACACTAATTTTATTGGAAGCAATGGAAAATCAATTAAGCAATTTAAAAGTCAGGTATCAGACTGAAGTACACATCTGTTATACAATTCAAAAATTAAGAAGCTGTCTGAAGGTGTACATTGATCAGGCAGTTTCTTCCTAACCCTCACTGCTTCTGTAGGTAGAAGGATTCAATCTCACATAAAATATACAGATAGAGGTGATTATTTAAATAYATATTTAACATAGTCCATGTGAGAAGGAATCACTATCCGAGGGAGTTTATTCCAATACAATATTCCTATCCCTAAACTCATAAAGTGGTTTAAAACAGTAATGCTCCAGACATGTTCTGTCTTCTGGTATTTCCAGGGCTAAAACAAAGGTTTATATAATTCAGAATAAAAATTCCAGATCCATTTGCCTCTGGATCYATAATCCAAAGAAAATGGAAGGTGGCCTTAAATTGCAAGTTCCTGAAAGGGAAATTGAGAAGCAGGATTTTTTTTTTTTTTTGTCAAGGACACTATTCTTGTGTTTCTGGTGATTAAAATACAGCACCTGGAATATCCTTGAAGCAAGGAAACTCCCCTTTCAATCCCCCTGTCCCTCATGCTTCTCCCTTTTAACAGGCTGGAATAAACMCACTCACATTTCAGCCTGACAACCCTGCAGATTTTCTCAAACAAATGGCTCRAGCAACTGTGTGCAAAGATATTGCTGCAGGAGAGGAGGGTAAAACGGTGCCAGYAACTTCCACCTGCACTGTCCTGGTAACATTTAAACGTAAGAGAATGGAAAGTTGGAGGAAGTTTTCCTCAGAACGCTCCAAGTCTTAAAATACAGCACAGCAATCCAATGCAGCAGTACTCACATGTATTTATAGAACTTTAGTACAAGAGAAAATTACCACTGAAAAACTTTGTTATTACAGAACTGTTCTTACAGTGTTTCTGGTATTGTGGCTGAGGTTAACACAATAAAACTGAAAAACACATCACACAAACCAACCAGCGACAGGACTTTCCATTCATAGCARAATTAACTCATCTTCTAAGCAAAACCACGAGAATAAAAACACAAAATGCCTTAAGGAAGGCTGAAGGACTGGCATGCACAGGCTGGAATAAACACACTCGCATTTCAACCTGACAATGCTGTGAATATTCTCAAACAACTGGCTCGAGCAACTGCGTGCAAGCTCCCCGAGTGAGGTGCTACTTACTTCAGAATCCTGTAAAAAATCCTCTTGTCTGCCTTTACACAAAGAGGACAGAAAGAAGGTAGAGATGCAGCAAAAGGGGTCAAAGTCTTCTCAAAATAGTTACTGATAACGCCTGAAGCTCTCTTTGGCCAAGTACTTCATAATTCTTGTTTTAAAGAAGTTTCTCGCGTCAGCTAGGATTCTTTTCCCAAGGAACTAACACTCACCCGCTTAGAAAACAGAAAAGTGACTTCACAAAAGTTACCAAATATCAACATGCATGGCTGGCAAGAACATGTGCAGTCAAGATGATTCAGATAAGTCAGATAAATTTAGAACAGCGCTTTCCTAAAAGCATGCGTTCACCAAATGCAGTAAATATGCAGGAGCTATATCCAAGTGCTGATTCCAAACATCAGAGCAAAAAATTTATTAGTGAAAATCTCCTTTTAAGAGTTCGCTGCCATCTGAAGTCCTCAACAGTGTTATTCCTTGATCTGCCTTTAGTATTTCCATCCATCACTGGATTTATCCACATAAAAAGCTATAGGCTCTCCAACCTCRGAGGACTAAGCCAAATGCAGTGTGGCAACTTCACATAGGACCAGCCTTTTATGGTTGGAACAGTAGAGCTTTGATACAGCTAATCTACCATAAATAGCTCTTGAAACTCAGAAGGATCAAATCAGCTGTTGCAACAGTCCCAGCCTGTAGCTGCTTCAAATCCAATTATACTGTCAACTCTGTCTTGCTGCTCTCCTTTTTATTTCCCCTGTCCAAAACATTTTTAGTTCTCCTCCTGCCAGAAATCAGCTGCTATGGCAAACACAGCAGACTCAAGCCCATTAAACAAAAATTTGAAACAAATGCACAAGTGTTCTTACAATCACCTTAAGGAAGACAAGTTTTATTCTCTTAAAAAACAGCTTAAGTACTTGATGCCCGTAAAAAAAGAAATTATCAGCCCTGACTTATAATGCAAACACATAATTTGAAATAAGCAAACAGTTCCAAGAGCAGAAGCACAGCTTTAAAAGGTGGGTGATACTAAGCAGATAAACTTCACGGAGCACTATCCATGTTTCAGGTTAAGGCATAAGGCACTGAATTGCTTGCATATTTTTTTCTGTAACCTAAATACACTTGAGAAGTACTAGAATACCCTGTTAGAAATCCTTGAATTACAATGTTTCCTTTCAGGTACTTAGAATCATTTTCCCACAATGAAGTTGAGAACTATAATTTAAGAATTCTTACAGAATTAAAAGCTTCCAAAATACATGTTTACTAACCATATAAGTTGGTATAGCTGAAAATTACCACWAGGAATACAAGAGCATAGTAATTACTGAGAAACCAGTGCAGTGGCATTGTTCTGAAAACAAAATCAGGTTTGAATCCAAGGAAACACAGATGAGCATTATCTTCATGTTCACCTCACAGTGCAAAGAAACAGTGCACAATTCAAGTATGTAACTGTATGCAAATAATAGGTATTTTTCCAACCATATATTATTAACATCCCACCAGTCTTTCCAAAACAATACATCCCAAAACATCAATTACTCCAGTGCAGCAAAAGACCTCGGTAATGCAGGCACGTCAAAGGGGAAGAAGTGTCTTGTGGGCAAGGTCTGTATCTGTGTCTCCCACAAGCACATAAATTCTGAACATTGCCAGGGCATCCTCCTGAAGTATTGGGCAGGACATCTACATCTAGGCATCCATCAATCCTTATTCAAGCAAGGGTAGAAAAGGATTGCCAATTCCTGGTATGCAAACTCCTTTAAGAGCTTCTAAAAGCAACTCTAATGGAATGGCCAAAATAAAATAAAAATCATAATCTTCCACTTAATAGAAAACTGTCAGCCATACACCACCTTACTCGTTTTCATGCTTGTGTTAAATTTTATCATCTCAGTTAAAGGGCCTGGGTTTTAACTGATTTGTAAAGCATGTAATGTACCTTGAACACAAAAAGAGTCACTAATTGCCTAGAAAGACAATAACAAAATAACTTCAATTAAGTGTGGGTGGGTGAAATGTACTGRTTTGCTGTCTCCTGTAAATTGTTCATGGTGAACCCAGCTGGGTCACCTTCCAAAAATCTCAGTAAAGTCAAAGAGCTGTGAGAAGGCACAGACAGTTTTCTCTTTAAAACCTAGCAAATGCCCAACTGAATCAATTCAGATAGATGGGGGACAGTGAGCTTTTCATTAGCGTGGAGTAAACTCAGCATGTGACAAGTAGATTAAACAGACCAGCAAGATCTGCCTGAGTAAGTTTATCACTTTGAATAGAGCTTGTACAACATGTCACATTATGCTTCTGCATTGTGGTTGAAAAAAAAAGTAGCTGAACCAACTGCTGACAAAAGTTCAACAGAGCTCTTAAAAATGCAGCAGGCATGCTTGCAGCTGGTATAGAGAGAGAGCACTCTGCCACAGCACAGCCACTGGTGCTTTATGCCCTATCCATAACCATTAAAATCCAAGGTCTTTTATTACTGTGGAATTTGAAGGATGCAAGTTATGACATGGAAACACACCCCCTCTCTAGAAGCAAGACAGGGATTGCTTGTTTCTTTTATAGAAACCACTCTACATTCATTCTCCATATCACACAAGAAACTATGTTTAAGATTTCATGTTTGTACCTAATCTAAAAAAAAAAATACAAATCCCGCATGTGCTTTTTCACAGAACATAAGCTTCCTTGACCATAAGCACAAAAAGCAGAGCTGCCTACCACAGAAATACAGCAGTTTCTTCCTCTTTCTCCCCAATACAAAACTTCTGTAAACAGGGAGTAGAGGAAGCCACAGACAATACATTAGTTAACCACTATCCCTTTACAACAAACCTAAGATCTAGAATGTATCTTCCAGACACTATCAACTCTGTCATCAAAAAGAGAGTAAGACTTCTCAGGCCACAGGCTCTGTCCCAATGAAGACAGAAGTGCAAATTAACAAATATGYTTCTGATACCAAGGTCTTGCTTTGCAAGACAGGATTTGAACTTCAATGAGTAACAGTCAAGAAATAACACCAGGGTAACACACAGTGAAGTGCACACAGTCTGGATTAAAGCATTCTCTCATTTAACAATTCAGCTTCCCAGTTTACAGATATCTTCTTTTCAGCTAGGGAGGGGAGGGGAAGGAGAGACTTCCCAGAAAAAAAMCCARAACCCCAGACAAATTTAATAAAAAGCGGCTTACCAGCATCCATTGTTAGAATCATGACCCCACTTCTGTGTCCCAGGAAGCAGGAAGCCTTACCCATCCAGTGTATGCGAATGACTCAGAAGGACAGCATGGCTTTGTTTCAGCTTATATCTTCTGGCTCATTCACCCCTCCTCCCTTTTGTGGGATAAAAGTGTTGCCTGTGCCTGRCCATTCCTATTGGCTCAGCTAGGGGAACCTACTCATTTAGCACATTCAAGTTTCTGTAACAGCCTAAAATGACTCACAGAAGATTTTTTATTTTCTTACAAAAAAAACAAAAAAAACAAAACACTAAACACCAACAACATTAAAAAAATCCCCAAACCCCAACACAAACACTTTCTGTCTTTCTGAGAGAAGAAATGATTCATTCTTTCTTTATCAGACACATAGTACAGTGATGTTATTGCTACAGGGATAAACAATTCCCTGYGCTCTGAATCGAGGAGAAGGTGGCGAGTCAGGGAGGACAGTCCCACAGTGCTCAGTTGCATTGTCTGTCCATGGGAATAAAGCCACATGTTTTGTGTCAAAGCCTATGCCCTCCAACCCAGCTTATCTTCAATGCAAACTGTATATAATCCCAAAACTGAGGATTCCCTGGCTTGCCTGGGAGGATTTCCTCCCCCATTTTATTTTTAAATAGGCAGAACAGTAAAAGATTGCTGTCTTACTGAAGACACACMCACAGACTCTATAGGCTTAACTCTGTTTTTTTCTTAACCTCCAGGATTCTCTAAGTGTAATAATTGGTATCATATAGGCTCTGCCTGATGAATTTGGAAGCTATTACAATCTATTTGTGAGCCTCCTCTCTGGTGAGATAATAGTGTTTAAAAAAAATTAAAAATCTATCTGGTCAAGAGATATCACAACCCATTGTTTACTTTGACCAAACCACAAGACAGCCTAAAAAGTGCATTTGGGTGAGCAGCTGGAGGGGAAGGGATTTTGTTTCTTTCTGTATTGCAAGATCCTTTCTGTATTGCAGTCAGACCCTGAAAGGGAGCTGMTGTATCTTGGCACCATGAACTGTCAACAGACTCGGTATCTGTGCTTAGGGATCCGGCGAGCACAGAGAATGAAACACCGGTGCTCCTTGCCTCTGATAAGAACTACCTTTTCTAAATAAAGCATGGACATATTAGGCTACTGCCTCACCACATTACTCACCACTAGATAACCTAAGATTCATAACTCTGCGATACAACCACAAGTGTATTTTGGAAGTGTTGCTTGTGGTTGTTGAAATAAACAGAGTACTCCCTCTTCTCCCTCCTTCTGTTTTTAGAAAAGGTATCAGTTGCAAGTCRCTAACACCAAGGTTTGTGGAAGCCACTAATAAAGTCAGAATCCACAATTCTGAGAAATTAGCAAAAGCAGCACAATTGAATGATTGCTTCTCAGATTTCTTGACCCTCTCTCCCTTTGCAGTGGGCTTTACAACAACACACCTGGGTCACTACAATTTGAGGGGAAACATATTCCTAAAGTTGAAAATTTCTTATGTTTTCAGGGGGGGACTGCAATAAAGGTTTTGGGAGGAGGCATGAGTAATTTAGATCCTAGAAACAAAACTGAAATTTTTCAGTGGATGGAAATTTGGGAAAAATGACCCAGGTGGACAGCTGCTTCTCAAACGCAATACTACAGAAAGTACAGTGTCAGAGCTGAATGGATTTGTGGTTTCATCCAAAGCTCACAATTTTCAAAGAGTCAGGACACTGTTTTGACCATAATAAATAGCTAAGGACATTTGGCAACAGCCCATGTGCAGAGATACATGTCAAACTTCAGGAATTATTATCAGGCATAGCTTCTTTCTTATCAACAATTATTAATCTGAAGAAAAATGCAGCAGTAAGAAAGAAGCTTTTGCACTTGTCTTATTCCACTCTTTTTCACTTGACATCTTCATTAAAAATTTCCAATGCTCTAAACTAAATTCATGACAATAAAAATCAAGGAAGGCAATCCCAAAACCTGGGGGAAACCTTAKAGAGAAAACAGCACAACACTCGTGTTTACCAACAAGGTAGAAGGGGAAGAGCTGGAGAATTTTAAACACAACTGAAGACCTTGACTCTATGCACAAGACACCAGGCTAATCCAACATTAACAYTCCCATCCTCAGGTAAACTGAGTGTGAGAAACGCTACCAGAGAACACAGGGACAACACATACTATGCCAAACAAACACATTTTAAGAAAAGCATTGTCATAGCTGTGTAAGAGCAAACTACTTTCGACATTTTTTTGACGGGATGACATTTCCTTTAAGCTTGTCTTATGCAAGTACCACTGTCCTGGAACAGTAAAATGCGGAAGTTCAAGCAAACTGTTCTCAAAACAGCGAAAAAATAACCCCAGCTGCTGGGTCAGGGGGACCTGACCAGGGGATGGTGAGGTACTGCATGCATTATTTTTTAAAATGGTGCAAGCATTAATAATTCAGCTTACAGATATTTGGAAAAGCAGCTGAATTGAAACCCTAGTAGAGAGGAAAAATCTCACATATCTGAGGAAATAAATAGGAAATACATCTATTTGCCTTTATCCTCAGAAGAGAGAGGATGATGTTTTCAGCTAGGCTAGCAAGAACATTAACSTGAAGGAGAATGCCTCACAGACATGAGATTTATAAAAACTGGGCATCCCAAATGTTCCAGTTCTATACCAGCTGGCAGAAACAGTTCACTGTTTTTCAAACTACACTAGCCAGCAAGAATTGGCTGAAATGTATGTAATTAAAAATACCCCAGTATCAGAAGGAACACTGTATGTTTCTTCACATATCAGCAAGACTGCTAAAGTGTCCAGCAAGACAGAACACGAATTTGCACATGAAGCCTTGGCTTTGTTGACTTTGTGGAAGTTATGATAAATTATATGCTGCTAGCAAAGCTAACACACTATAAATTAAAAAAACAAAATACCTGTCCATAAACTGTCTCGACTGTAATGATATGAAAAGAGAGTGTGACTCATCTGACTGTGCCCTGCACATTTCCCAGCCTCTAAAGTTAACTGGTTGGTCTTAYTCAGATGCAACTCCAGCAACAAAGCAGAAAGCTGGGTCATGGCCTCCAGAAATCACCAATGCTTTTCCCTTATTTTTCAGTCTGATAATCTGAAGTCCAGTAGTTGCCTAATGTATGATATTATAAGGCAGTAACAGGTACAGTAAATACTGCATAGTATTGCAAGATGCTRTGAAACACTTGAACATGTTCACCTGAACACTGTATATCCAAATAGCCCGAGGCTCAGTTATCAATGGCCAGATTTGTCACATCAAGTGTGTAAATTGCATACTGTTAGCAAACTCCAGTTATGTAAATTCCCTACTAAAACAAACATTATTTTAGTTGCTGACTTTTTAAAATACATCAGGATACTCATGGTCTAATAGCATCATCTTCTGAAGGTTACAACCATTTTATGATAGTATATACTAAGAAACAAGTTCAGCAAGAAATTCTCTGAAGGCTTGACTTACTTGAGTTTTTGTTGAAAGAAGTTAAGTACACATTACCCTTAAAAAACTAAATTCCCATGACTGTTCACATAATTTTCAGCACCTGTATTAGTCTTGCAAGAACACGCCACTTCTGCTCACCTTCATTAAATTATTCACTGCACAGAAAGTATGCAGCTAAGAACTGTGATGTGATGTGCCTGCTCTAACATTTTTGGGGGAGACTTTATTCATATGCTTTAATCCTGWGCTGTCAAGATTCAGTTCATGTTTTCCATGATCATGCTCCAAGCTCAGTCTTSAGGAATCAAGGTTAGGTTTTGCTTTTCTACTGCCAAGCCTTTCAACTTCTCAATCTTTCTAGAGCATGTAAGGGTAGTCCCTCGCTTTTCTTCTTTTTAAGTAACATTTTAAAACCAGCAGAAGAATTAATTCAAGCTTCCACTCTTTACACCTAGTTCTCCCAAACTTCAGAAGCTATGATAAGCTGCAAGGAAAACAGCTCTCACAYAGTTCTGGAGTAACAACTGAAATGGTGCCTTCCACATCTCTGAGAGAAAACACAGACTACAGGTGGCAAGAGAACTCATAGGAGGACAGCCCTTGCCTGGCATATTAGACATCAATTCTCTTTTAGGAAGGTAAAAATATAGATCATCTATATAATAATTTTGCTGATGTAAACCATGAGACATTCCTGATCACATCCTAAAATCACATCTTTCCAGTAACAAAAATGACACAATTGTCCAAGAGCAAGATTAGTCCCATGCATTACAGAAATTATGCAAGCTCTGCCTTTGTGGGACCAWCAGAACTTGCTGTGCACTTACACACACAAAAAGGTCCCTTTTGTTCTTGGTTTGTGTTCACATAGGGAAATGCTTTTCCACAGCCAAGAACTGAGAAAAACCTGAATCAAACCGAAACTGCAAAGATTTAATCAAAAGTCTGCAACATGTACAGTGAGTAACATGAAAGAAAGTACAAACCTGTAATTATTTAAAATGTTACATTTGAAGSAATTGAACGGTTGAAAGTGTTTTATTACACAATATTTAGAAGAACAAATAATAGAAAGGCTGGAACAGGAGGTCCATCTTAGCTGCCTGTTGCCTCTCAGTGAATACTGAGATGAAGTTTCAAGAAGTCCTACTRTAACTTTATTATTGAATAACATTTCTTCTTAAGGTAGCATTAGCCTCTCCTAGGTATTTAAATGCCAATTAGATTTTCTGAAGGTCCTAAGGGCTACTCTAGTATCTTAAATATTATACCACTGCATTTTATTAAAGTACATATGCACTAGGAAGCACACATGGCTCCTTTACACGTTTGATACAAACAACTCCAGGGAAAAAAAAAAGGGAAGAAAAACAACAATCCACAATTCTYGGTTCACATCTGCATCTCTTTTTCAGCAAAGGCTTACCTTAAATCCCAGCCCTCCAGGCCTGACCCTCCAGGTACATCTGCATCACCTTGTCCAAGCAGCTCACAATCCAAAGGCAGTCCTCCTCCTCCTACAAGAAACAAACACAGCAGGGAAAGGGTGAGATCCACAGKGCATGCCAGGGTGTGACAACCATTTCAGAACCAGCAGGCAGATGCACTGAGGGGATGAACTGGATGACTGCAGGGGATGAAACAGTTTAGAGCTTATTGCTACCTTGCCCAAGCTTATCTGCACAAGCAACAGCCCTCTTCAGAGCTCAGCTATGGCACTGCAGCCACACTCAGAGAAAGGGAGTGCTTGCAGGTTTCTGGGAACCCCAAGGAACTTGACCCTCCACAGTTACTAGTCTGACCCTTCAACAGGAGACATTCTTGARCTACCAGTTTCTCTAGAAACTCTCAGCTTTTTCTTAGTCACCCCACAGGAAGTCTGTATCAGTTTTCCAATAAGGTCGAGCAGCACCAGAGACAATAATGAAACCAGCAGCATCTAGCAAAATACTATTACCCTCAAAATCTTTAATTTAAAGCACCACTGGATGCAACCAAAGAAGCCAATTCTCTTTCTAGAACCACAGCAATCAGGAGACAGACCCAAGACTTCTCCTAGTGTAGAGTACTTGACCTATCCAGCAGTTCTGCAAACACCACTGGCACATGGCCTGAATTCGGATCCCCACACCTTGAACCACAACTGGTTTTATTTTCTTCTTTGGCTAATACAAAACACCTCTAGCTGTACCTGTAACATTATTTGCAGGGTGATTGAGCCCACATGAATGCTCATGTTAATCAAGTGTCCATGTTAGATTGTTCAAACTAGCTGAATTATCCCTGCACCACACTGTCCTTAGAGATGTCAATTCCCTGAACTCATAAAAACTTAAAATAACCAACTTYTCCAGGCTTCTTAGTCTATTCTGCACCTTAGGCAGTTGTTCCTTTCCACAGAGCAGTGAAGAGCTCTCCAGGGCAGATCTGAACTACCTGAAGCAGTCTGTGCTACTGCAGATTATTGTCTCCTTCCCCTTACAGCTGGTAAGTGAAATAACATTTTTTACTCCTGCTCAGGTCAGGCTCAGCTCGCCTGTGTATCTTTAGGTGCCAAATATATTGCTTTCACTTCCACAACTGCTTTATTCAACTTGGGTTTTTTTTTAATCTATTACAAGGTACAAAATGAAGTCATGATACCCTATGTGACCAGAGCAACAACTTTCAAGAGCAGTCAGGTCACTGCTCTGCTTCCTGCAGCTGCTGAACGCGTCAGACTCTAATAACAGCATCTAGAGAAGAGGTCAAAACAAAAATAATTCATTGAAAAGACAGATAAGACAGAAAATTTTCCTGATTTGGGAAAGATTCTGATTTTGAAAGACAAGCAGACCTCCAAACACAGATCACCTTAGGTAGTCATGAAGTAAGGCAGCAAACCAATCTTCTCCCTAATGTTGTGTAGCTGCTCACTACAACTGAACTAAGCCAGTTTTTTAAATCTACCCACATTTATCTTTGTATTTCAGGGAGGAAACTGGCCTAAAGTTCCACGAGTATGGTAAACCACGTACCATTGTTTTCACATTCCAACTCCATTCCCCTCAAATGAGAATTCCTGCACTTTAGAAGAGTAAATGAGTGGGCATTCACTTAAGTCTGGTAGGAAAGGTGAAGAAAAATGATGGTCAACAATGGATAGCTGGAAGRAAGATAAACTGATTACTCCACCATCACATAGTTCTTGGTTCTAATTTCCTTCTTTCTACTCAACTGTAGGGTGGCTTGATTACTTCTGCTGTTCTTATTTTCTTCCTATTTATGGATCAGTATTTTTTAAAAAAACAGAAAAGAAAGGATTTGAAATCCAKCTACAGTTTTGGTCAACTACTTCACAGATTTCTTGGAAGCAATTGTGAAGTGAGAAGAGGGGACATTTAAAATGCACAAAACACGTTAAACCTGGTGCACACTGCCACTGTCTCACTAGTACATTTTATTAAKTCTTCCTTTTTTAGGCAAATGCTACATTTGTGTATTGGTACAAGAGAGAGAAGACTGGGGTGCTGCAGTTTTGAAGGCCTGCAGCTYTGAAGCCTGTCAAAGCCTACCCTTTCAAAGGAACCTGAATAACTGGTATAAGTTGAAATATCTTGACAGAGGGTTTGTTTTTTTAAATTTTACATATATATATATATTTGCCTATGCCACTATATTCTACAGATCTTTGACAGTGTACGACCTAAGAAACACAGAGTACCTACCAGGAAACACTGAGATTGAAATCAAAATGTGAGGGCTGGCAATTGAATTCTAATCTTTTCAAGACTGACCTTGGCTGCAACTTTCTGTGCTCTCTCTACAGTTCATCTGACAAATGCCTGGCAAGCCACTTGAACTGCATGTCGATAACCCCTGCATTTTGAGAGTTTAGAACAAAAGCAGGAAGAGGCACTCCAAATACTAATTTTTGCCCTTTTGATGGACTCTGCTTTATTACACAACCGACAGATTCTGGAATTAGTCAGTATATCATGAAGGAAAGACAGACACGAAAATATCATTTAGATACTTGATATGATYAACTAGAAAGAGGGTGAGTGAGTAACAATCTCTGCTTAGCCACAAAGATCCACCATTTTTCATCCAGGAGAATAATCAAACTTACATTTCTTCTAGACAAATATTCTTCTAGGTGCAGATACCATCAACATTTGGACTGATCCACTTGACAGCTGATCCAAGAAAGACTGTCACTACGTGCACAGACATTCAGCTGCTCTGCAAGGATCTGCAGTGATCCATCAGGCTGTTCACTACAGGACATGTACACTGCCTTCTTTATTTCAAGACAAACCTCCTAGTTCCTGAGCTCTTACATRCAGAACAGATTTTGAAGAGTTTCACTGAARCAARTTAAGGTTGTGTCACTCCAGTCARAAAAGGACAGGAAAAGGAAYGAAATTTTTGAGATGTTTTATTTGTTGCCTAATGACTTACATCACATCAGATTTGCAAAGCCCTCACCTTCTCAAGCTCTTGCCTAACCAAAGGAAGCCTAACACCACAGAGATGTTTTGATAAAGCCCCATTCTGCAAAGCCTTGGTACCTTCTCATTTTTTTACAGGAGGAAAAAAAAAAAAAAAAAGCCTGGCAAAACCTAGGGAAGATGCAGAGGAATGCAGTGTCTTTCCTGCGAAGCCAGGAACCCTCACAGAGAGTTCAATTAAACCAGYCTAGCAGCTCCTTCACACTATCTCAGCTGAAGTGTTACCCTTCCTAATGCTCCAGAGGCATGTAACAAAACATCCTGGGCAGCAGCCAAGTGCAAAGGAGATTTTCTGACTGCAGCTTTTCCTTCCACTATGTCACCTCCCACTCCCACTTCACCCAAAAGAAAGGCCACAAAGATGTTAATCTGTACAAGTTCAGGTCTCTTGAACACTCAGAACAGCAAAATTCAGCTTTATGCCTGCCCTTACCCTCGGTGTTGGTGCAAGACTGTAAACTCTTAACATCCCATGTTCTTTCATTTTTCTGAGGCATTTCAGAAGAACTCTACACAACAGTAACAGGATTCAGGCACTCTTGTTTGTCGTCAGAAAACATTCGAGAGCTCTAATCCACCCTACCAGGTTGTTTTTTTTCACCATCTTACTTGAATTGTCATTAGTGATGTAATCTGTCCCAGTCAGCAGGACTCTCCCTCCGTGCATTTCTCTCCCATTTCACCTCCCATCACCCTGCTGCAGTTTTACCAGCTCCTCTAGTGCCCCTGCTCAATGATGGCTGCAGGAACAATCTGCTTTCGCCCATTCCAGATGTTTAAAGAAACTCCTTTTCCAGAGAGTTGAAGAAGACCCGCTGAGGAAAGAATCTCTGCAAGTATCAGGAGAGAATCCTGACTGTGCTTCCCTCAACACCCACCTGGAAGTCACCAGCTCAGTGCTCAGGAAGCAGACACCTACTCTAAAAATAATAGATGCATGTGCAATTCTCCCACCATGCCCTTAACAGSTACCGTGCACAAGCTAAGGACGACTCCAGTAAATACACTGAGATAAAGAAATATATTTAAACAAAAAAATGATGGTATTGCAGTGAAAGATAAAYGTTTGAGGTGCACGCTGGAGCAATTGACTGTGCACTTTCATACTTACCACATCAAAGAACTCTCACTGACACTTGCCTAATATTCATTAGGCAAGGAGAATTAATAATAGGAAGCTCAAAAAAGTCCTTCAGCCAAGAAAGTCACAAGACACTTTAATGTTAAGTTTTTTTCCATAGTAACAGGCTACAGTTTCTCTTAGAATCTGGTTTCAAAGTTGATGAAATAGGATTCTGCAAGAAACTCTACACCACAGCACAGAAGCTCCCATCATACACTGACCTCTAGTGTAACAAAGACTCAAAACATCAGAAGTCGCTTCGAAGACTTAGAAAAATTATCAGTTTTTTTTTTTTTTCCCAGCACTCTGAAGAAGATTTTCATGCAATGAAACAGACTGAAGTCAGAAGGGCCTCTCAGGATTACTCTCAATTGTTTAACAAAACTGGAGCATGGGTTAAAGAAGCTACAGAACTTCAATTGTTCTAAGGATGTGAAGTTACTGCTGTGTTTACATAAAGTAATTTACATCAAAGCCACATTTAACTACTTTGAAACGAGCTGAATTCAACACCCACACATTCTGAATGGACAGATTTGTTTCCTAACTACAGTTTTACAATGCTAAATTAAAAAACATTCAAAATAGAAACACTGGGCTCGGGCAAATCCTGTACCAGACAAATTACAATAAGATCACCCCAGATTCTGCATCAGACTTTCAAAGTGCCTCTGGACAGAGCTGGTGACTCAGATGTACTTCCTGTAGCCACTGAGGACACAAAGTTTGCTGGAAATGCAATAGAAAACTTTGCACAAGTCCTCACTCCCTGGAGACACAGGGCTCACAGAGGACTGGGCTGCTCAGTTTGGATTAGCAGCTTTCAGAAAGGGTAAAAACCCAACCAAGCAACCAACCCCTCAACCAAAAAACACAAACAAAAAAAATTAAGTTAGCTTCAAAAACTGTCACCTTAGAATTCACACAAAAGTGGTTTCCCCACAGCTTTTAATGTTAAAGAATCTACCTTTTGTTATGGGCTAACTGGAGTTTTATTGTAAGAATTACTTACTTAGAGCACAGCAAATTCCAACAGAACAGAACAATTGAAATGGATGCCCAAATTATTTAGGTCTTCTCTGCCACYTCTGTCCACTCCCTATTCACCTGCCTTTGCACAACAAATCCCAGAAGATGCTCCCTTTGCTTCAGACCATTTCTCACACCTCCTCTAAAAACAGGGAATATTCAGAAGCTGTTTCCAAGTGAAATGATATTTTCAATGTGAGAAATCTTTCCCAGCTCTGAAAAGCAGGCATACATGGCTAGGTTGGAACAAGAGCTTTTTGCATCCACTCTAGAGTAGAAGCTCCTATAAACTACCTTTTGAAAAGGTTTTAAAAGCCTCAGAAATATCAAATTCAGAAAGAGTTAAGCACAGCATGAAAACAGCTAAAAGGTTTGAAAAAAGTATTCAGAAATCAGGTCAGAGGCAGATGTTTGAAACTAAGTTCAGATCAACTAAAAGAGCCTTATATTTGCAGTCCCAGATTTGAGTCTATGAAGATAAACTAGAAAGTGAGCAGTGAGTTTTTAATACTGATTGCTACCAAAGTGAGTACCAGAACTCAACAAATGTTTAACTGTAATGGCAATATCTGAATGAGAGCTTTAAATTACTTAAAAAACCACTACTTAATGATGTGTTCAAACCCACACAGTTTCAGACCGCTTCTCAAATACTTCCAAGTCACTAGGAAGACAACTGTCCATTAATATCTGCTGCTTGCCTTYTGCACAGCTGTGAGCTTTTTACCAGCCCAGCACTTGAGTTTCACCTCAGCCTAAGTTGTGACCTGCACTCAACTCTGATTTTTGGATCTACTGTACCCTGCAATCCAACACTGGCAGCYCCTCCTGTTGGACCAAGGTGACAGCCCCACGTGCACAGGCTGTAATGAAGTACAGCACCCTTCCTGCAGTTTGGGAATCCCTCCAGAAGAACGAGGACTTGGAGCTTCTGGCCYAGAATGCTTCAGGTCAAATCTTACCCATAAGAATTGCTTTTGTTTGCTTTTCTGTATCACAGTTGTTTTATAGCCAAGAAYTCTTACTGCAGCTGCAGTGTGGAGACAAACAGCAGCACTCAGGATTTACAAGGATATTGGTCACCAAGCAAGATCCTTTCAGGCAGAATTATGAATAAGATTCATGTTTTAATATGAGAGATCCTGGTTTAAGCCACTGGGCCACACTTTATTTCCAGCACAAGGAAGCCAGCTCAGCCACCCACAGCCCAAACATCACTCAAACAAGAAACTACACTGAGAAATCCCTTTAGTTTATTAGAAATTCCTTAAGAGTTTAGCCTTCTGCTAAACTCCTAATTTCCATCCAGAAAACAGTTTGCCACCAGCTAGGAAAGCACAATACCGCTCTCCTGGCTCCCAGGGAGGAATAGTCGAGGCACAGAGCACACCAGACCTCTGAATAAATGACTGCAGAAGTGTGTGAGTGAGCTCCAACAGCTTGCACAACAGATCCTTCCCATTGTATTTGACAGAATGTGTCCTTCCAACTACTTTTTTCTCTAAATTCTTGTCTTTAATTCAACACATGTGGTGAGGGGAATGACTTTTAGAACAGTGATGTGCACCAGTACACAGATGTTCCACATTTGTCATGTCACATGAACCGTGTGGCTAACACCCAACCTTTAAAAGTTTAAAAAGCCTCCTACATAAAAATCCACATGATATATTTGTTCCTAGAAGAACATCAGACAATATATTAGATTGCTGGAGACAGGTTTCTCCAATACTATCCTTGTTTAAAAAAATAAAAAAAAACAAAAACCCCACCTGCAACAAGCTTCCTTCGACTTCAAGAAGTTAAAAAAAAAAAAAACAAAAACAAAACAAAGCAAAAAAAAACCCAACCAGACACAGAAATTGGCAATTAGTAGCTCAATAAAATTTGTCAGAGCTAGGAGAAAACACTTCAAATTGAATTAACTGTAGTGTATTGGGTAAAGAAAATGTACATATGTTGCAGTCATGTCCAGAATATTTTTTGGCTAGCCCTCTTTCTAAAGAAACTTTAAAAATAGTGAAATGACACACACAGCTTCATAACCAGCACAGAGCTCCGWAATCTTCACTCAAAAATGTTTCCTAGTTCCTTTCCTCCCAAATGAATTCCAACAAAAAAATCGAGCATGGCAATWGATGCCAGAATATATGACCTAAGCCCTCAGACCCTTACTTTCAGCATAGCTTTCATAATGTACATAGATCAGAATTCTGTGCATCCAGAAATTTGTGTGCATCCAGCAATTTGCATGTCCTGGTGAAATGCTCCATTCTAAAATCTGTATTAGAGTTTAGACCAACTGATTTTTTTGTCAAATATGCAATACAATACCATGTAATGATTYATTTCAGGCACTAACTCCTGAGCTATCTTTTTTGAAGGCCAGTAGTCCTTATACATAAGGACTGTAGTTGATAGAACACTGTCTAACCAAAATTCCCATTTCTAAGGGCAAGTTAACTCRAGTTAATTATGAATGCCTCATGGAATGCACCCAGCTCACACCTGAAGATCTACAGTTATGACCAGTTCAGTACMTTTTGAAGTGGATTTGGATTTTGGCATAAACCAGAAAGCATCTATTAATAGAAAGCATACACTAGAAAGGATCTATTAATTCATACATCAGTATTTGCAAACAAACAATAAACTCAAGCAGAAAAAATCTAAAGCCACTTCCTACCAGTTACTGYATTTGACAGAGCTGTGGTCAGCACCCTGTGTAACACAGGAGAGGTTTCAGTTTCTTGCTGACAGAAGCTTGTGTGACCTTGGCAAAGGCACCGGGCTTGGTCTGTGGCTCCGTGGCAATCTCAGCTGCTGGCTGCCAGATTCCCACTCCTCTCCCTTCCCTGCTCCACAACGTTTGACCCTGACTCGTTTCAGACCAGCCACCATAAAAATAATTCAATTGCTCTTGTCCATATTAAACACAGATGACTCAGTGCGGGGTCAGGAGAGCAGAGCGGGGCAAAGGGGGAAGCTGGTACATGTGGGTGAAAACATGGCAGGCAGCCCCATAACCCAGCCCTCAGTCCATCATTTGAGATAAAGGGAGCTCTTCAATTTCACAGGGGTCTGGTGAACATAAATAACAAAAGGTTAAAAAAGCACTGAGATTCATATTAACTCACTGGAGCAATTTTTTAGATTATTTGTCTAAGGAAGGGAATTTTTTTTTCTACAGAACACCCATTTTAGTCTAAGTCTTTGGCTTCCATCACTCAGATTTCCAAATTCTGTAGGGACTTTGAGTCAGAGACTTAGTGAGGTAAAATAGAGCTTACAGAGGGATCTGTGCTGATGCAGACACTTAGGACAGGTCTCTGTTTTGCAGGAAGCACCAGTAGAAGGGATGTAAAAGGGAAGAGGCACAGAAGGGGCCTCTACAAGATCACCATGTGCTGGTGTTTCTTTCCATGATTCCTTCTGTATTTGGGTGTGGAGCATCACACAGATTTATCTGAACAAGTACACATTCCTGTATCAGAGGTATGCATGGCACTTTATCTCAATTGGACAACATCTAAGAAAAAAAAAACAAAACAACCAAACAAAAAAAACACCCAACCAAAAAAAGGCAAGACAGTCTTCAGGATGTTCCCTAGATAAGGTGTCCCCAAAARATGAGACACATTTCTCCTCTCTCAAAAGCTGGAGACACAATCCATTCTTAAAGSACCCCAAAAGGAAGCTACAGCTTCCTATGATCTCCAGAGGGCTGGATGGATCTCTGTCACTGTTTGGGGCTGGCTACCTCAAAGACCAGACAGGACAATCCATTAGGATGAAGTCCATCAGCTCAATGGCTGAACACCTCAGCTGTCTCTCTCCTCCAACACCCATGTTCTGGGCAGCACTTTTTTCTAGTGCCAATTGTTGTATTCTTCCTAGTACTTGTGTTGGTACAGCTGTCTTAGGTGGGAGAATTAGAGAGGATATATGGGATGAGAACAGGGATGTGTTAATAGTGTCAAAGCAGAAACAGAAAGGTCACAGCAATGTTCACTTCATTACCACAATTAGAATAGAGAAGAGAGAAAGCATTTAGCAATATATATCATCTAGCAGAGTGAGTAACAAAAACCTGACTGAACATTTAAAGGCTATTTTGAACAGATTACTGTTGGAAATACAGCTATATTGGTCACAAAATTCAGCACAAATAAGTTTATTTCTTAAGGCATACCTGGTACAACTTTGCCATATATCACCTAGCAAATACTTTAAAACAATTAAATATTAACATTTAACCCTCTGCAAAAACTCAAAAAGCCTCTGGAGCCTTTAGTCTTTTTGTTTGCTTTATGAAGTACATCACAAATGCAAAGCTCTGGAAATTTTCCTTACTTAGTAGACTACATAATTATGGTAGAGATAATCTTGGCCTTTGGGGTTTGCACAGTTCCTTGCTGTCTCTGCCATTAATAAGTTTACTTTGCTTAATAGTTTATTTATGGACTTCGGTTATTTTGGTTTAAGGTAACTGTCTCAAATTATAACTCAAGCCTTAGGTCAGAGCAATTTTGAGGTGCACGTCATTGTGGCCAAGAACAGTCTTGTTAGTCAGTAATGGAGCTGTGAATACTGGATGTAGAATACAACAGTCTGAATTTACTGGAAGCAATTACACCACCACTCAATTTGCACAAACCTGTTCAGAAGGTATCTGTGCTGTTGGCAGGATAGTGAATGAACAGCGGGGAGAAAAAGCAAGCATGATATGCAGATCCTGTGAAGGAATCTATGTTTATTACAGCACAAGCAGCACTTATGGTAAGATTTTACATTTTCAGAGTGAAGTAGTCTGTCTGTGCTGACAAATTCAGTTCTGAAAACAGAAGAAGGTACCATAAGTCAGAACACCAGGAGGGCTGGAAGAACCACAGTTTGATTGCTTTGCATATTTAGCTGTTAGCGACAAGAAGCTTCCAGCAGAACAAGTGCCAGAAGAACATCTCTGCCTCGTGTAACTCCCAGGAAAGCAGRGCTGTGATTCCCACAGCATGTTTACTGGGATCCCCACCTGGAGGACTTATCACTGCTGGCAGAATGAGCCAGCTCTGCTCTCCCCCACGGCACAGCTGGGAAAGCATCGCAACAGGGACAGCCCCTCCTGCTCCGAGCGCCTGAGAAACTGCACAGACATCGCCCCATCCTGCCCTGCACACGGGCTGTCCTCTCGCTCTTGCCCAGCTCCATGGAAATTCCCAATCTGTCTAGGGCAGATGCTGTTTGCCAGACAGCCAGCAGCAGGCAAGTGCATTTTCTGAAATATACCCAATGGGTGCATTTTATTTCTCTTTTTAATTGAGTTTTAAACAACCATGTTTCACTTAAAATGAGTGAGGTGGGTTTTTTTTTAAGGATGATAATAAGCCACTGAAAAGCTAGAAATGATGTAGAAAGGCAATTCTCTCTCAGCCAGGGAAGATACTGTGCTAACGCAAAAAGCAACTATTTGCATCATTGCTGAAATTCATCTAAGTTCAAATGAATTTTCCTATTTACAGGTGAAAAAAGAGAAGGAAAAGAAACCCCGAACCAAGCCTCACAACACAAACAGATGAAAACTTCAGGGTTTACAGCAATTCTAAGAATCAACTATTGTCTTCAGCATCTTCCTTGCAGTCTAGAGCGTATGTGCTGTAAAACACCCACTTCATCTATCAGCACTCGCAGGCCAAGTGTGCTGGGTTATCTCAGTGACTTCTGACCTGCACTTGCACAGCTCTGCTCAGCCAGGCCATGGTTAGAAATTGGGGCTGTGCTTTTTGCAATGCGCAGTCCTGCTGAGAGAGTCACCTCTGCCATGGGCCAGGGTGCGAGGAACAGCAGCAGGAATCTCTCCTGACGGAATGCCCCGGGACAGAAACAGTGGCCAGAAACACAGACTATAGTTAGAGCTTCAGTCATGAGTTCAGAGGGCAAATCACACTGCTTGAGCTCTCACAGGCACACTCACTCCTCAATCTGCAGCTTGAATTCCTTCCACATATCAATTAGATATACMAGAATAAAAGCCAAGCACTAGCTGCATGAACCAGCTCATCCCTCAAATTCAAATTTTAAAAAGTGCTGCAATTGCTGCATGTTGTAGACAATGTGAGTGTGGATATCAGAGACAAATAATCTAAATTTTGCTCAGATCCTTGTACACAGGTTTCACTGACTCTACATTCAAATAATTCCAGCAAAGCTGATTCTGATACATCTGGCAAAGAGAAGATACCTTTAATATTTGTGAACCAGCTGCCATTATTCAAGTCACAGTCATCCATCCTGAAATCATATCCTAACACAGGCAAACACCAATGTCTAATGAAACTTGCATTCAATAGCCCACTCAACTGCTTATCTGAGCAAGAACAATTACAACTGTCAAAATTGTCCCATAAACCCCCTAGAAATGGAGCACAACTGTAATTAAATAAATCCAATTTCAGCCAAAATGAAATATGGCCTTAGATTTAAAGGTTTCATTATTCAATAGTTCCTTAACAACTAAAATGTGACATCAGAGATGGTTCCATTACAATGTGTCTCTTATCTCCTTTGGCAGGGGCATCAGTTGTGTCGGACATCTTCCAAAAGGGCCTTGCAAAACCAAAGTAAAATGTTCTTACTCTTGTTGAGTAGCAACACTTCTGAAAGAGGTATTTTATTAGCATGTAAACCAATATCTTCTGACAGCCTAACAGTACTATGGAGCACATTTCCACAAACACTTATTAGATTGTCTTCCAAGTTCTCAAAATGAATTTTTGAACTATTTCTTCAGACTTAGAGACWTTTGCATGCTCTGACTTCACAATAATAGGACTTTTTTCCTCCAGTACACACATTCCATTATGCAGATTACAGTTTTTAACCACTTCTTCAAAAAACTCCATATATTCAAGAATTCATTATTGCAAAGTTGATTTTCTTRGATTCTCTCACTTCTCCAACTCTTTGTTTTCCATGCTATCTCCTTATTGTAATTTATGTCTATGGCATTCCTGGTRTGTAAGTTTCCATGGTAATACCAAGCTCTAAGGTCCTTCAAACCAGAGTGTTCTCTTTCTCAAAACCCTTCAGCTTTCACTTGGTTCCATCAATTTTAATACTTTAYTGTCTCCCTTAAGAGAGATATTGAAAATCAGATGCATCACTGCATCAGATGCATCAGTTGATCTCTTTGTGAACATTTGTGATATTCACAAACAAGATCYGGAGCACATTTTAAGTGAGGGACTGCTCAGTTTCCATTTAAATTACTTAGGCCAAAGCCATTAGGAGCATMAAGTATTCATTGCTGTAAAGATGCTGAACTTCTAACATGCCAGGAAATGGAGTGATCTCAAGTGTTTAATGTGGAACCAAGAGGAATGGACTGGCTGCATTCAAGGACAGAGACAGAGCTGATAGCAGTGTCACCTCCAAAATTCCAGTTCATCACAAAAGCCACTTACACTTTTGAACTTGCCAGCACTTATCCAACCAGAGGCAGGTGTCTGTCTATTTCTGCAGTTCAAGAATCAAGGCRGAAAAATCTTTAAAAAGACAGTTCTACATGTAATAGTTGAACAATTTTGAAAAGCAAGTRTTTCAAATTAGTCTGCAAAAGTTTKGATTTTTTTTTTACCCTCATTTGGYCTTTACCTACAAAATTTGTTAAGACACTATCATTCACATAACCCATGCTCTCCTTCCAAACCTCACATTACTTCCCCACTCTGRCAAAATTACTGAGTGGTTCACAAACAAAACAATGGCATATTGAAATGTGCATGKTTTTGGGKTTTTTTTKGTCAAAAAASAAAGATACTGCAAATACAGCTAAAGGAGAAGATTYGGTGGAGGTCAGGCAAAGGCTAAAGAGTTAAATTAGAATTTAAKCTGTGCAGACTCGTAATAAAAATGTACTCTCTTAAAATAAATACCTGCTTTCCATCAGTCCTTTCCCTAAAGCTAATAAGAGGTCACATAATTAGGAATTTTGTTTTCCTCTTCTTTTTTCCACAGGCACTCTCTCCTGGTCAGATTATTATGCATCATCCTAAAATGCACAAGCACATCATCCAACTCCCACATCAAACAMGTTATCCCAGCTGTTGGGACTGTTTGGATCTTTGGATGTGGCCTGTGTCTAGCAATGAAGTCTTTGGAGCAAGTTAAGGAGGAACACACCCCAAAGCTACTCCCCAAGTACTCAAGAATCCACTAATGACAGAAACAAGACCATAGAATCCAAAATACAAACAGTTGAATATCCTACCACAGACAACAGTCACTGCTGACTACAGTCTCTAGAAAGTYCAGATTYAGAAATGGAAGGAATATCAAACATTTGGCTCATTGGACAAGGCAGAAAGAYGTGATTAATGATGCATGATCCTTACCCAGCAGGTCATGCACTGGTCCATCCAGATMATCTTTTTACCATGTATTTGACATCCCCCATGTTCAGATTTATCTCCTGGACTCAAGCATCTTGTGACAGCATGACCAAAAAYAACTCCATTATTAATGAAATCCATTTCATTAAAAATAAATTCAATAAATGTAAGCATTCCTAAAATAACATAATGAGGAACATTTTGGATTCATGTAGCCCATTGCACTTCTGCTCACCCATGTGAATTTTCAAAAATGTTCTGTTAGTGACCACACTGGAGAACAGGGAAACTCTTACAGAACTATAATGGTCTTCTGATCTGCAGCACCTCAAAGCATCTCAAATGTCCTTAACAACAACTGAGATCTCTTCACTGAGCAATTATGGAACAAGACTGAAGGCTTGCCTATAAATGAGAGTGAGAGCTGTAGTTCCAAGGTGTTGGAAATAGATGGTACCACACAAGAAAGAAACAAAGCAAAGGCAGCAGAAAGATAAAGCAAGACTCTCAAGACACCTGGAACATAACAGTGATTCCTGTAAATCAGGTGCACACACAAATAAATCCTTGCTCTAAACAACAGCACTCAATATAGAAGCTATTAAGAGGATTTTTAAAAAACTAAACCAAAAAAAAACCCCATAAAACACAATACTAAGGGTGCTATGAACAACCAAATAAAATCAGATCTTGTGCTCAAAGATCAAAGTMAGTATATTATTTAAATTAAATTATTTAAATAGAATGAATCAAATAGATGGTGCAGTTRACCCTGGAAAAAATATAAAGTAGTATTTTTTGAGTGTAATCTGAACAGTTCCAACTGAATTCCAGAAGCATATTTCAGGATAAGGCTCTTCAGTGTCACATCTATTAAGTTAAACGTGTCAGTGCTGTGAGACAGTAAAAATAGCCCTTAAACAGCAGAGTGCTGTAAGCAGGGCTCAGCTAACAAACCCTGCAGCTCATCTGAGCAGTGAGAGCACCTCTGTTAACAATTAACATGGCAAAATCTCTGACCAACATGGACTTTGCTATGGAGATATATTAACTTTGAATCTAAATCCCAGATCTGAATTATGCAGTATTTTGGATAATAAGATCACCAGACAATAATGTAAAAAAAAATTTAAAAAATAAATGTAATGAGAATCTTTTTGAGACACTCCTCAAAAGACCTGTGAAGAGGTTCATTTATACAAGTGAAGCTCAAGGCAGTCAAACAGTTGCACTCTGCTCATTGCCAGATGGCTCTGAAATTTATTTCATCTACCTRTAATGCAGAACACCCTCTCACATCTGGAGCTTAACACAGTCATGAGTCCACTTCACACACCGGCTGTGCATCTACTGCCAGAATGAAATGAGAAATCAGATCGTATTGCTTTGGTGGTTTGTTCTTTGGGGTTTTCTTTCTTTAACTCAAATACTTCAATMCTTTATAATGAGCCAAAGTTTTGTCAAGATGCAAAAGAAGATAAGGTTTTCTTTTGTTTTGGTCAAAAATGTGCATTTGAATTAGGCTGGAGAATGTACTGATAGTACGGCACGGCCCCTTCTGAAACCCTGGAGGAATTCAACACCTGCAGCAAGCAACRGAGCCAGCTCAGGTGTCCTTTCCAAACAGAGCCCAGCAATAATCTGGAGATCTTGGTGTGGGAGATGATGTCTTGGGACACAAGACTCCTGTGCTGYGAGGTGGGTGTGCAGGAGCAGTGGTTGGCACTCAGTTTACCAGGCTGCACCAGGGATGCCATGAAGTCAGCAGGCAGAAGTGATAGTTCCAATAAACTCAGCYGGCACTTCCTAGGGAGCCAGGGCCCTTGGAGCTGACCATCCACTGAGCTGTTCTGTTAAATCCAATCACTTTGTTTCAAGCCAGTGTTTATAAATGACCAGCTTTTACCCCACGTTAAAGTGCTCTTGAGACATTAAAAAWTGCTGGAGTTTATGCAAGTTGTCATAACCATTCTGYGGCCAAATATGCATTGGTGGCACTATTGAGCAGCTACAGAAAAGGCTCGGAATCAGAGCATTGCTGGGAATGTTTCCAACCAGGCACTTGCATTCTGCTAACTCAGATAAGAAACTTATCTTCCTAGTGCCAAAGTAAATCCCCAATTGCAAAACCAGGTGGAAAAGCAGGCTTTCACTGATGATCACAAGCCACAGCCATCAGGTTCAATAGCATGTATTACTCTCTAGTAAACCTTTAARTACCCAGCCTGAGTTTAACAAAGCTTCCCAAAACTTCCTGTGTTGTTTGCATTGACCCATGTAGAGCTATTTCAAACCTCCTTATTCCTTAGCATTTCTTCTCCATCCTCTAGAATTTTCTCCTCCACTACAGGAGACATGCTGTCACCATGGCTATTCTAACTCCAAAATGCAGTAAGCCACGCTGTCTGCAAAACATGCCAGATGCTCTCATAGCATTGTTACCATCTGATGAACAGTAAAGCATCTGCAATTTTAGATTAGTAAGTCATACACAGTTACAATCCAGCAGAGCCAAGCAACTGCAATCGTTTCAGGCCTTTCCCAGCTACRACCTTCCCTGGGAAGTGTAAAGCTTCCTTTAAACAAACAACTTGTAAAAACATAGTGTGGTATAGGAGCTACAAACACAGAAGAAAAAAATCCAATCCCAGCATTTTAAGCCTCAAATAAACACTGCTTCAGTGTTCCATTTTAAAGCTTTTAATTTGTCAAATCAGAACCAATCAGAAACCTCATGTTTGTGCATGGATCCATGTTGGGCAAAGGGAACTGTGCAGAGAAGGTATTTTTTCTCCAGCCTGATGCTGTCTCTRCTGCACCAGCTCTCACATGCATTGGGGGTCTGAGACCTTCCTTGGTTCACKAACAGCAGACACTGATGTGCTGAGCAGCAACCCAAGACAAAGCCACKTACAAAGTTGAGGGAGTGGACTAGAGCCATCCCAGAATAATCAGCACATGCACTCAGCTGGGAGCAGGAAGGAAAGWGGGAAATGGGAGGAGTAGAGTGTTGTTGGAGTCATAAAATTTCATCCCCAAAAATGGCATTATTGCAAGGCCTCAGACATAAAGGAGTTATTCTGAAAATTGTGATACAGGTTTCAAAGCTCATTTAAACTGTCTCTAGAACAAAGTTTTCAGAGTGGGGTTTCAGTGGGAGAAGGGGAATAATTTATCTAGATTAGGAGTCTGCCCGTTCTACAGAAGAGTTCTCAGGCTCCACAGAGTAACCTCATTATCCTGTGCATAGAATACTTAATAATACTGTCATAATCCTGTAAATAGCATTTATAATACAAGTCTGCAAACTGAACAGCTGTTGGGACATAAACCACAGTTGAGAGGGCAGCTAACACTGAGGCTACTGCAAGGGAAARGTCCCAAAGCACAAGGAAGTCGATATGTAAGCCACAATTTCCAGAACACAAGGGAGGAGCCGAGGGTAGGACACAAGGAGGATGCTGCTAGAGCTGGGTCCCAGGAATGTTGGTGTGTGCAGCACGAGACAGTGTTAACACTGTTTGTGAGATGTGTGCATTTCTTTTGTGCACATCCTTCCAGTACAGAAAGTTATACCTGACCAAAAGGGAAAGTTAATTTGGCTTAGTTTACCAGATTCTTAAAACTCTGTCAAAGCATTGCCCAGACAACACAAGACAAGCTACTGGCAAGTTGCTGCTCTCAGAAATCACAGACTTTAAATGAGTTGTTCAACCTCTGTTATTTTTAGGGTGTAGAAAGAGCCGTGGCTACATAGGTAGAACCTAAAGGCAAGAATTGTTCAGGCTTGGGGAAATCAGACTCTAGACACATCATGACAGATGTCCTGCCTTAAATAGCAGCAGTAACGTTCCAGCACTTGAGAACCCAGCTAACATTCCAAAATAGTAGAACTATAAAACATTGATGAAGATATGATAAATCAAACAAGTAGCCTGCAAAGCAAAGAAAAAAATAAAAAAAAAAATACTTCTATCACAGCTAGCTCATGTGATTTGCTACATCCCTAGTCATTGTCCTTTCTTCTGTGATTAAAAAAAAGAATGTGCTGTGTGATTTGAGTTCTACTTCTGATAGTGTATTTAAAAGGAACAAAACCTAAGGATGCAGTTCTTAGTTAAGAAAGGGTTTTACTTCACATGCAGTTTGATCATAGCTGGCATACCAAATAAAGAATAGGGATTTAAAAAAAAATAAAAAAAAAAGAAAGAAAAAAAGAGGCTGATAAGACCAGATCATAAACAAAGACTGAAAATTACTAGCATAAAGAAAAAGAGGGATGCGCAGTAGTCACAGAATTTTTCCAGTCACCTGAAGCTGAAGATCTCAGCCTGTAGTATATAGCACATACTACAGAGTTGTACAAGTTGACATTGCACACCTATAGAGGTGTACAAGTTGACATTGCACACAAGGAGTGCACACAAGCACAGTGTGTCTGTCTGTGTGTTTGTGTGTGTCTGTATGTTTGTCTGTGTCTGTGTGTCCGTGTCTGTGTGTCTGTCTGTGCCCACACCCAGGGCCATTTCCAGGGCTGCAGTTTCACAGCCCCCACCAGAACACATCACTGTGTTTAACGCAGGAATCGCGTTCATTGCTGCAACTGTCAGACTCGAGGGGGTAAAAATAATGGAGCAATAAGGTCGGTCTGAGGCTTGCAGGCATTTGAGAGGCATCCAAGCCCCAGGAGCGTGCACAGTGACTACAAGTGACTGGAAACATTTGAGCAAGTGATCTTGTGTTTATCAAAGGAGAAGCATTTCTTAGAGCAGCTCTCTAGAGGCCACATGAAAAAAAAAAAAAAACCCTAGAACATTCTGAACGTTTAATACACAAAACTAATGACTGTTTTACAAGAGTTRGAAGTTTTCTGCAGTAAGAATTTGCGGTTTCCTGTGCAAGGAAGAATGCCAATTCATACCAACGTGTTCATGGAAAAAGTTTTTTTCAGKGCTTCCTTAAGAAACAAGCGTCTGTAACACCAAGATTACTTGCTTTGTTTAGGAGGTGACTGGCATGATTACAAGTTTTCACGTTGGTCTTTGCATAAGAAACAGCAATGAAGCAACATTTGTTTCATTGGAAGGACACTGTTTTCATTCGTATGTTAGTTACTCTAGGAATCTCACAAGTCGTCATAATTTTTGAAGGCAGKAATGAAGGTGCTCCCTTTCTTTATTGCCTTTGGAAAGATCTTTCAGCTGAAGTTCAGCAAAAAACTGGCTCCCAGCTTCCTTACTTCACACAAATATATGGGCCTTTTGGGGTTTTGCTTTTGATGTCAGCAGCTCCTTGCTGGCAAACACCTCCTGTGAGTCCAGAAAGAGCATGTTTAACCAAACATTAAAGATTTCTTTTAAAAGGCTACTAGGTTCTCTAACAGTAGGTCAGATGAAACACAATCACTGGTAACTTCTTTTTCACAGCTCTCTATCTCTGTACTGTAAGGCAGGTTAGGTTCCCAAGCCAGGCCATGGTAATTTATCTCTCACCTGGAATGTTTCATCAGCCTTCTCYCTGCCCACACAAATCCCTTCAAGTTATCTGTGACTGCACCACTGCAGCAGGGTACACCACACACTGCATTTCAGGCATGAAGTTCATTACTGAAGCATWAGCTGAGCATTCCCCTCTTCAACCACAATTTTTAAGAACCTGAAATGCATCCCTAGCAGCAGTTAGCCGTGCTACAGTTTGCTTTTATTAATGTAAGCCCTAGAAAATTGTTTACCTGGGTTCAGTGCCACTTGAATTCGAACTTCATTTTATGCAACACAAGTTAATTTCAAGCTAAAATAATTAAACTTGCATTCCATACCAGGAACCCATATAAACAACCCAGTCCCATACACCAAGCTTTTGCTCCCAGYAGGAAGCCACAATTACTTTGTTGCCAACCCACAAAAACAGYACAAAAATAGGCATTTGCATGCAAGTTGTAAAGTCAGGCATGCAACAAATATTATGGAACAAGACAAACAAGTGTATTTCAGGAAAAACAAATCCMTTGCCTGTCAACTACTGGCACTCTRCMATACAACAGGAAGGAAGAGGRCAGGCACAAGGGAGAGCATCCAGTAGAGGTTTGGTGCAATCCCACGGTCAGGGTGTTTATWGAGTTCTGGAGAGTCTTTACTCTCTGAGCTTTGCAAGGGTCAAGTTTTGTACAAACTCCTTTGAAGTAATATTTGTCACAGCAGATACTTTAAACCACAAATGACAGGATAGTCTGACTAAAGCAGTTTAAGCCCAAAGCAAACAGCTTTAGGCTGTGATCTAAACAGGAATACCTCAGCTAAGCTAAGTTTTGTGGACTAAGGTGGGAGAAGCAGGAATACTGGTGTTTTTTAGCAGTTAGCACCTAAATGCTGAGTACAGAGGAGAGCACAGCCTCAGGTGCAACACACAAACAAGGCAAAGCAACCCGAACACAACAGCTGTACCAGGCAGCCCTAACTACAGAGCCTAAGGTCCTTACTGACATACATTGTTACCTCAGTAAATACATTGTTTTCTTCTCATAATTGCGGGCATTATTGAAGCTTTTGCTTAAGCAAGGTTCATATTTAAGCAAAGCCTTGAATCTTTCCAGTGATAGTGACAATGTTGTGTAAGTGCTCTGTGGGGAGCCGTGCAGGTGGTTGGTAAGTTACACATAGGGCAGAGGTTTGAGCCACACACCTGTGAGATAAGAGGCACCCAAAMTCACCACTGTGCAGGACATCCCACATTCCGAGCTGCAGTGACCCCCCTGGAGAGAAATAACTTCAAGTGCCAAAGTTAAAGATCATAACTCTCATAAACTTGCAGCTTAGTGAAGAAGCTTTATCTGCCACTGCTCTATCTTTAAATTGACACATGGTGTAATTTTTAGTCCCAGAGGATTGCAAGAATCAGWGGAGTGAGGGAGGCACAACAGCACTTACCACTGGCTGTGCAGAGGAAATCATTAACAACAGCGAAAGGAAAACAAAGGTGGAAGGGATTAATTCAAGCTACATTTTCAGAACAGCCATTTTTCTGCTGCTGGAAATGCTGCTCTGCTCTGCAATCAGCAAAGTCTCCTCCTCCACTGAGCCTTACAGTTGTCAGCTTTCCTGGAGTTGGAAGGTATTACATAGACAGACRTGTCTTTAAATTGGCTAGGAAGCCAATTTAAGTTTAGAGGAAACTTTAAAATAAATATTTTCCCCTGTAGAGGATGGAGCAAATTTAAGCCAAGTTAAAAACACTGGCAGAAGCTTTCATTTGAAAGAAAGAAAGAAAGAAAAATACCTAAYAAAAAGCTTTCTCAAATTATCTATTTTTATGTTTTCCCAAGAATTCCACCAACTTCATTAAAAARTCTTTGAAGGTGGGTGAGAGGGAAACCCCTTCTTTCTTCCCCTCTATTATTTTAAACATATTTAAGCAATTTAGGGCCATTTGCAATCTATTCACTTCATTTCTCATCACCTTCTATGTGAAAGAAATATTTATCCCAAGGCCCTCAATAATTGAACACTGCTTATTAATCAGATATGATTTTCCTTCTCTGTTCARCTGAGGACAAACCAACACTTCTTTACTTTCTTACTTCTCAAAATCTACTTCTCCCAATCTTTTCTATGTCCATTCCCTCAACTCATTCCAAAGGGATTTATGAATTAATCAGCTGCACTTAAAAAAAAAAATACTAAGGTGCTCTCCCTAACCTTCTGTAGGACAGAAGTTTCTCCTCCATTCCCCATGCCCTCAGTTGTCTTCCTCAATTTTTGAAGYCTGGTCAGTCTGCTGTTCTGAAAGAGAACCCCTGTTACCTCTTTTCTAAAGGACTGTTCATATATGCAGTTATTAAATCCAGAACACACATTCATTTCTAGATTTTCTCTGTTAACTACACATTTTAGTCTAATATCCATGGCTCTGCTCAGCCAACATAACTATGTATCTAGCAGGATCACTTCAAACTATAAGCCTATATTTCTCCTATGATTTCAGACAAATAATAATTTAGTGCTCCAACACTGACTTAAAAAATTAGCTTTCCAGAAGACAAGTGCAAGCATCTAGCCAAACACTGTTCCAACTTCTTTTAAGGCACTAGCATTAGAATGGAAAAGTTCAAACTCACAKCTATTTGGAGATATGAAAAACAGATCCTGAAACATGCTACCTTAAACCAARAGACTTTTTAATGGTTTTGCTTTTGTTTTTACTGGTCAAGGTTCTATTATGAAGCCAGAGTAATCCTAGCATAATTTAGGTAATGCTGATGCTTAACATCAGCATGAAAGCTACAACCGGCAGGGATAAAGCAGGCCTGGTGAAAGAGGGGGTGGAGGGAGGAAGGGGAAGGAAAAAAGAAATGTGTTTACAACCACCTGGAAATTTCCTCTCTGAATAATAGGGTATTCAGGCCAGTTACARTGGGTAACTTGGACCCTGGGGCAGAGGCAGCCTTTTCTGCTATGAGAAGCAAGAATGCACAAGTCATTCCCTTCCATCTCCTTCCCCATGAAATGAACAGCAAAACCATGAAAAATCAAATTTACATTCTTCAAATACAAACTGCATTAGATATCATTTCAAGCAAACACCTGATTTATCCCCTTGTACAGGAGTATAGAATAATGGATTAATGGAACCAGTTCAAGCCTCTAAAAACTTTGCTTTATCACTATMTTTAGCAATCTCTTGCAGCAACAAAGGATACACTCCCCTTCACCCAAAGTTTTAAACTGACATTGCAGAACAGGTTAAGTGGTTAGAACAGTAACTTTAGTCATTAACAGAATAATCTCATTTTYCCAAATGCGCTTGAATTTACTCTGACTTTTAACTTCTGTATCTCCAGGCAAGTAGCTATGGATTCAAAGCTGCAGGAAAGAGGAGTTCAGCCACACAGAACATTTTCCAGCCATTTCCTATCACTTCCAGGGCAGGGCCAGCAGGCTGGAAGAAGGCAGGTCTCAGCCTGTGGCTCCTCACCGGGACTGAGMACTCACTGCAGGCACAAGATATTGCAGAGCCCCTGTTCTTTCCTTGACATCCAGTGTGAGCAGTGCTGCCTCTGAAACAAAGGTTCCCAGATCCACTAAACAAAAGGGTTGGCTGACAAGAGAGCACAGGATGCCCTGTTAAACAGAAMATTGTTCAGAGAAGTGGTTAAACAAATGAGCCGCTGGCATAGCTTTAAGRCACACCTTTTTGTAACCCAGTTCTTTCGGATTAGTTACTACTTCAATCTGTGGATGTGTAWATAGAYATGTATATACSTATAYGWAAACACAAGTGTATTTCATATTGGTTTCAAATCTACAAAACAAAGATTTTTATGCAATCTATYCAACTAGTGACAAAGAAAACTTCAWAYAACTTTGATATAGTAGAAACAGTCTACTTTGGTTTTAAGTTCTTTCCAAGCAGGAGAGGAGCTCACAGCACCTAACATTTAACAAGTCAATTTTATCTCCACTAATACTTAACACCAGAGAAACAAATGCAGCTACAGTTGCCTGTATTAAGCAGCTGGCAAGCTCAGAGATGGAAAAGTTGCAGAACAGCTGGGGAATGCGAGACCCTTTTGAACAGGCTGCTATATGATCCAAAATAATGGTACATGTTTACACACAACACAATGGCAGCAACAGCCAAATGCAGGTCTGGCGAATGGACTACAGCTGCTCCTTCCYTCACACAAGGCACACCAAGCAGATAAAAAGGAGTTCATATTCACAAAATACGGCTTTCATCTCAAAAGGCAGCAGTCAGATTTCCAAAATAGACAGCTGATCTTCCAACTGGACTAAACTGTGCAAGATTCTGTATTAAAAGTTACCCTCTAAAACCAGTCTGGATTGGGGTCACAGAGCTTCCCAAGTTGCTGCTACTTTACCACCAACAGTTTCTAACAATGTGTTACTCAGRCTAACAGGTTGCCATCTAACTTACAAAAAAACTTCTCCCGTGACAGTATTTTCCAGCTAGCACTAGGAAGACAGCCATTTACAAACTCTTAATATAGACACTGACTACACTGGAGCTATCTATCCACTTCAGAGGAAGACATTCACTATGCTAGAATGGAGGGTTTGAACATGGAATATTTTACATCTTTTTTACACTGGTGTCGCACATTGGTGTAAAATTAAGTTGGCACCTGAAGACAGCACATCCCACTGCTCACACCTAGACTGAGGGAGGGCCCTTATTTGGTGCCCGCTTATGCAATAACTGATAGCATGTTGCAAGGAGCTTGTTTCACAATTGCCATCTGAACTTGTACAAAAATTGCATCACCTTATTTCAAGTGATCTTCTCAGTTTTCAAGTCTCAGAAGGATGGTACCAGTGTCGCCATCTGTCTTGCTCAAGACAATAAAATAGTGCTAAGGAACTGGCTACTACTTCATATCGTAACCATACCAGTCCTAATTATGCCACCAAAACAAAGTAATGGAATGTTTCAACTCACTGCATCTTGATTAAAACTAGTGTAGCTCAAAAGAAATATTTTTGACAGAGAGAAGGAGACAGCATTGAAAGCTCTCCACTTCTACCTCCTGTGCACGTAGACATTAATGTTACAATCCCAGTTAGCAGCTTCTCAGAATAGGATAGCTAAAACTGGACAAAGGCAGCTGTCATAGCAACAATAACAGATGCAGACATAAATTTTAACATCCTTTGCTTCCACAAAGAAAAATGCCACTAACAGCCATCAYAGACAGCAGGATTTTGAAATATAGGTTGTAAAACTATCTTGCAACTAACAGGACTCTGCTAATGGCAAGCACATCTCTCAGCACACTCAAGCAACAAAATGCCACATCKGTACACTCCAATTTCAGACTTCAAATGAGGAAGTTTTTCTAGTGAAATTCATTTGTGAATTAAGCCACATTGTTAAGGAAATTCCCCATCCAAATAAAGAAGGAAAACACACTGAGCCTTGCATCACGCTCGCAGAAAAGATGTTTYTTGTACCAAAACAGCACTATGCCAYRTACCCTTCCTACAGRCAAAGAAGTGAAAGGCACACTACCTTCAGATCCTACCATCTGTAAAGGTAAGAGTCMAAATTTGCTTTTCCAGCTTCACTGACACTTCACAGATGCAACGCTGCTGTGTTGTGGCAATAGGACTGATGGTTTGTATGCCTGAGGGATGTCAGTGAGCTCCAGGGCTCCTTTTGCACCAGGAGCTTTTTCTCCAGAGTTTTGAACCAAATCTGCTACTCAGACTTATCCAGTTTTGTGCACATCCCACTACTCTAGTGTCTCTAAAATCTCGTTCTCAAAATCTTAAAAAATTAAGAATGGAAGCTTAAAACATTGTAGAATACTGGAATGAGTTATGACATCAGCAAAGCTTAGCACAGTTCAGCAAAAAGATGATGTTTAACAATTACAGGTAATGCACTGACAGTCAACCTACCTGAGCAAGTGATATGGGATTGATCTAGACCATCCACAAGATGCACTGAACCTCTCCCATATTATTTTCCATACTTATCATAATGGATCACTCTTTCAACTAAGCTCACAATAGTAACCAAAAAACAAACCCAGTTTTAAAACCCACAAAAGAACCAAAGAACTCAAGTTTCTTATCAACTAGTCTCCACTGAAGTAATTACTGCTTTAAAGAAGCTATTTTAAAACTCCAAAACTGTATTTAGCAGGTACAAAGTAAGTGTACTGAGAAATCAGTCTTTGGTTCCACTCCCCACCTTTGTAGCCAAATCATAGACTGTAATTTATTTTCAATTAAAAGAATGAGAATTTTGTGTGCATGAATGGAAGTGAGTTGCCATATTTCTGAGAAGTTTTTTTTTAAACATGCATTATACCTGTGGAAATAAACTCAGGTATTTCACAAGACAATTATCACCTATTTGCCAGAGAGGAACTAAGAAAACAAACCTTCTAATAGCTTATTCCTGATTTTACTGTAACTGCCCACAGTGGTTGTTTCAGAAATTGTTAGGAGGTTTATCTACACCAAAGTGTACTTGCCATAACAAAGATTTCCCTCCATGTAGATCTGCTGACAGCCATGTCCCAACAGGCTCCAGATCGTTCCTACACACACCACGTATTGTTCAAAGCAGACTTGCTTTAAGCAAGATTAAATACCTGTTCAGTTTGAACTGTCCCAGTGCCAGGATAAACTACACTAAACTGGTTCAGATGATTATCCCGCTGGGCACCAATGGCCTTTGAAACTCCCAGTACCCCAGAATCTGCTGCTTCTGGGAATTATGCCAGGAACTGTGGGATAGCTCTCCACAGAGGACGTTACAAATTAAATATTTTAGAAGTGTGCTTGTGTTTACATGGAGCAAGGCTGCAACAGTTCACCATGTGAGTCAGCATGGTTTGCATCCACTCACAAATGAGCAGCACAGTTGGGAACTATAAATTTTCTAGGGAAACAAAGGGCGTGAAATGATTCCCCCAGGGGAATACAGTCAGGCCGCACCTAGCAGGAGCTAACACTCACCTGAAGACAGGAATTTTGCTCAGAGCTTTATGGAAAAAAAGCCCATGACTTTCCTCTGATGACTCCAGAAGTTTCTACACAGGACAGACTCTTTGGTCCTGCCTGTATCAGAGAGGTTAGTAATGATATCATGGCCAGATAAACTTACAGGCACACACATCCACGCTAGGCTACAACTCTTCAAGCATTAAATTAATATGACTACCTTTAAGTGAAAGCTGAAGCATATTTCCTATCAGGATGGCAAATAAAACTTTACCTGCATCTCACTTAATACAGTAACATCTAACAAAGCCTTCAGACAGGTAAACAAAGCAGAACTGAAACAGAGCAAACTACTCTAGTGCATCTCACTGTGCTGTTACCTACAGCCAGAGGCATTTAAGACCAGGCCAACTCCCTTTTATTGAGGCTTCAGGGGGCAGAGGAAAACAGGATGACATATCAAGCCTCTGAATGTCCCACCAGGGAAGAAGGTCTCCTGGCAGGAACAGCAAGCCTGCGCTTCAGGAGCTGAGCACATTACCACTATTCCTTCCTGCAGAACAAGCAGTTGTATCTCATGAAAGTTCCAACAGGACCATAAAGAAACCAGGACTGTTTTCTCTGAAAACTCAGGCTGGATCCCTGTCACTGCTGGTCACACAGGGCCAGTGGACAGCACATCCTCATCTCAAACTGCACTTTCAGATCAGAGGTAACACCTCAATGTAGTAACAGGCACACAGTTCTGTTGTCATAAACCTCATTAGCCACGTGAATCAGTCAAGAGTGGTTTCAATTTTCCGGTGGCTGTTGTTTTCATTTTTAACACAGGAGATTAAGATATTACTGGCTGAGAACATTTTTCAGTTTGATACCGTTTGGTTTACTCTTCCAGAGACAGAATTGCTCATTATAAAAATAATCAGACTTGTTCAGAATGTATTCCATATCAGAGGGACTCCTTGCACAGMCAGAAGAGCTGGGTACCAAGCAGGACAAGAGTAAAATCTGTCAGCACATGAGATGCTATCTGAGCTAGGATCAGTCTATGATGACACATATAACCGTCGAAGACACAATATCAAAACTAAATGAGTAATGTTCACTTCCTATTTTCATTCCCAGGCTTCATGCTGCTGCCCCCTGCCAAGTAATAAACTCGAGTACACTCYGTCTTTGAAAGACCACTTAAGTCTCTCTTAACAGAGTCATAATCCATGATCGTGATCCAACAGACCTCAAGAAGTGTTRCTAGTAGAATGGATGCAAAGGTGTAATGAAGTAGTCAGCTCTGCAGCACTGGGTATCCACACTCTATGTAAAACACAACAAGCACTGCGCTGATAACTATCACCATACCCTACTAATTTTTCTCCTATTAATCACAACTCCTCACTGTTTCCCCCCTTTCTAGGTGTAGTATTGTTTTCTGGAGTTTGGACAAGTCGGGGCAAGCTGGAACCCCACCGCTGACCCATTAAAGCCAAGGTGAGTACTCAGTCTCTCCAAATCAGCTAGGGGGCTCTGGCCCGAAGAGGTTCCGCGCACCACCCAACAAGCGCCCTGTTGATTCTGTCAGCCTTTCCCGGTAWCCCACTGAGCTGTACCCAGCCAGCATCATAAAGTCCCTCTTTCTTTACATCACACGTGCGCGCTGCCGCCGCCGCCGATGCCTTTCCTTTTCTAGCTGAAAGAAGAGACACAACTCCTTCAAACATTTCTCAGCCCCTCCGCGACGCGGCCCCTGCGCTGCGGGCGGCACCGGGAGCGGACCCTGCGCCTCGCCCCCCGCTCGCTGCTCCCGTGGGCGCCGAGCCGTCCCCGCAGAGCCCCGAGCTGCAGCCCGGCCCCGAGCAGGTGCTCCGCGGGTTGCGGGGAGCAAGTCCCGCATCGCACAGGCTGYCCTGCCGGGAGAGCCCCGAGCCCGAGTGACAGCGCGGCCCCGCGGGAGAGTTCCGTGCGGCTCCTCCGCGGCCGAAGGCGCTGCCSGGGCGAGCGGGGGGCGAGCGGGGAGCCCGCGGAGCCTCCGCCACGGCGGCAGCGCCCGAGCCCCGGGGCAGCGCCCGCGCGGTTCCCCTCCCGCGGAGAGCGGGGCGAGAGCGCGGCCGCCACCACTCACCTCGCACCCGGCGCTCGGGGGCAGCCGCTGCCTCCGGCGGCCTCGTCAGTTCGTCAGTCAGTCCGTCCGTCCGTTCGTCCGTGCCTCCGGCCGGCCGGCGGGGCGGAGCGGGGGGCAGGC
>NW_026623450.1:154972-156405 GCF_030028575.1 Malurus melanocephalus
GGGACGGGGACGGACGCGCTCCCACTCCCGCGCGCCTCCTGCGGGCGCCGCTCCGCGCTTTAAAGGAGCCGCGCCCGGCGCGGTGGCAGCGCGGTTTTTGGGTCCCTTTCACCCAGCCTGGCCAATAGAATCTTTAATTATTTAGAGAAGACCAGGCCCGACGAGAGAACTCCACTGCAGCAAAGGACTGGGAAGGCTCGGCRGCGTCACTCACGCGTTTATGGGTAGCTCCTGCCTTAGCGTCGTTTCTGGACATCTGTTTCCCTGTAGCGTACATTCAGAGACTGTTCTCTTTGTTAACTTGCACGACCTTTCCAGGCTATCTCAACCTGATGGAAGAGTTTGCTCCTGCTGGGCTGCAGCAGATCCTGGAAGACCTTAGGGARAAGTCTAAAGGAGTAATTCGGTGAATGTCCTGCTCTCTCCCTACTACTGGGGCWGCATGAGCTAGAAGCTGGAAAGTCATCACCACATTTTATTTAAAGGGGRAAACTTAATCTTTTTTGCTCGGATGTACTTACTTAAAATCAAGGGATCGTTAGGAAGGTGGAGGAAATCCAAATAACATGTTGTAGACCTCACCTCTGGTGCAGGAGAGAGGTGTTTGTCCGCAGAGTAAAAGGGAAACACAGCATTGAAACTGTCTGATATCAAACATCCCAGAAGGCAGAATCTGGTAGAATCATGCAAGTGAAATACACGGATAATTCGAGCCCTGCTTGATCAAGTCTACAAAACAACCTGCCACCTGACCAGCACAGAGAATAATCAAAGGGGGAATCATTTGAAGGATGTGTTAAACCTGACAACCTAGGTAGAGAACACATGGAACCAAACACAATACATGCTTCTGTTCCATTCAGTTGTGTCATTCCTTGTGAAGTCTGTGCAGAGAAGCAGGAGAAAATCATAAGGTATGGAAACGTTCTGAGATGAAGCAAACCTGAAAAATTTCCAATCCATACTCAACAAGTATTTCACAAAGCACACTACAAAATCTCTCTGTCTGCAAAACTAATGCAGCTTTGTGCCCTAGATGAATTCAGAATGAATATTGARGAGTTAGCTTGAAACATCGCTGGGCTTTTTAGCTTTGTGGCAAGGAGAATTTTCTTAATTGCAGGATAATGATGTGGTGTGGGCACATGCCTTTTACCAAGTGTTATGAATTACTTTGTGCAGATATATGAAACCCACATCACATAGAAAGCACAGACGTGCCCTTCCAGTCTGAGGGAGAGAAGGAAGAAAGTTACTGTGGAAAGCAGGTCAAACATAAATCATRGTAAGGTTAAAAGCCATGGATTAAAAAACTGACCTTTGAAAACATGGTTTATTCTTCTGCCTTTCAAGACAATTTGTCCTGTTGTTCAACACCTCTATCTGTAACTATCAAAGATCTCGTCCTTTCTTACGACGGACTCTCTTAAAAA
>NW_026623450.1:156512-195585 GCF_030028575.1 Malurus melanocephalus
AGAATTGTCAAGGTTCAGAGATGGAATTCTAATTCTGAGATAAAAAGCCCTTTAACTCAGGCCTGAGAGAATTGTCTGAGGGGTGAAAAAAGTAATTGGAATGTTAAATTTTCTTTTCTTGTAAGTGACATGAAGCTGTTCTAATTTGTTTTCAAATATCAGAGTGGTTTCTTGATGGAACTTTTGCAACTGAAAATCTGTAACCCATTTAACCAGAACTCTGTTTTCATCCTAGCTCAGAGCTGATTTGTGTGTCTGGATTTAGTTTTAGGCACGGTCCCTGCCATCTTCTGCCMGAGACTTTTCTCCTGCAAACTTAATCCATGATCCAGATACATGATTATTTCAAATTTACATTTCAAAAGGAGTAAAAGATTGATTTTAATTCCAAGGGAAGAGAGGGAGGCACAATGATATTGTTGAATCTTTTGTTCCATGAAGAATCAGCAAAAAACTAAGAGTATTGGAAAAGTATAATTTGGGTTAGATCAACCAACTTAATCCATGTCTTCTATTTTCTACTCYTTTTTAATGTGTCAGACATAAGCATGTTTGATTTATGACAAGACTCAAAAACATCTGTACTTTGGGGCACAAGCAAATGCTTGTTTAAACAATGGGCTCCCTGKGGAGGGATATAGAAAAGAAATGACATTTTTTGCAAATAATTCAGTGTTTTTCACTCCATAAAGTATTTTGCTTTGTTTTGAAAAGTGCTCTGCAGAAGACACAATGACTTAACCTCTTATAAAGGAGTCCAGCAACTTTCACCTTGATGTGACTGGTTTGTCTGTGAGCCAGGGTAGCACYGGGGAAATGCTGTTACCATTTGCTGGCCTTGGAGTGACCCACGTGAAAAGAATTGGTCATCTCAGTCTCATTGGCAGCATACTAGTATTCACATCTTAAAAACATTTGGAGCTAGTTGGCAGTCTGAAGTCTTGTCTGCACTCAGGATTAGTTCTGATTTCAGGAATTATTTTAGCTTCTGGTAAAAACCCACTGCAGATCTAATCGTGCAAATTGTGATCTGCACTGCCATCTGCATCACTGAATGGCTGACACGGGGACCAGTTCTAATTGCAGATGAGGTTGAAGGAGAGGAACCATGTTTTGAATAGTTACACATTCTAATTAACTCTCATGGTGTGCTTCAGTAGTTTATTTGAAGTTTTTCAGGAAAACAGTGTCAAAGTTATCAGAGGATAACTATCTGTAGAGTTTTCAGTTCAAGCCTGCACTGGCTGGAGATTCAGTCCTGTAACCAGATGCTGTGTTGTATGTGCATGGATATCATTAGAAACAGGCTTGAAAGTAACATTTAAAATCATTAGTAAACTTCTCAGACCTCAGTGAGCCAGGTCTGTGAATGAACCCTGAGCCCAATCCTTTCAAATCCATGATCTTGAATCCAGACATCTCTGCTCTTCAGGGCCTTTCTTGCCAAGCTTTGGGGCTGACTTCTGTGGCTGAGCACTGTGACAAAGATGTGCCTCACTGGAAAGCCCAGTATAAACTATTAATGTCAACAAAGAGGCCAGAGCAGAGAGGCAGAAATGTCTGTTCCTGTGAGGTTCCCACATATAGAGAAAATGGAAAAAAAAAGTAACTGTACACATTTCAGCTGCTTTTCTAAATGAACAATTCAACAATGTGGCAGGCTAGTAGCTTTATGTGGCTATGGTAAAACTATGCCAAACTGGAGTGAGAAAGCCTAGGGTCTTTTAAAATAAGGTGTGAAAAACTCTGTAGCAAGTGTAGAATTTTAGAAAAGAGCCAAAGCCTCTGTCCACCCTCAGAAAAGCAGAATGACAGAGCTCTGGCAACCGTAGCAGCCACCACCGATTTATTTACGAGTTCCTGGAGTTGGTCCAGTRTAATTATGGGCCTGAACTCCAGATCAGATTCACTTGACATTTGAGAAAGTCTGTGGAAAAGCAGTAATAATAAACTGATAATAACCATCCATCTCATACRCAACAAAAAATAAAGAGAAGAGAAAGGGCAGGTGGGGAGAGGGGCTGGCAACATAATCCCCAAAAGCTCTCCTGCTTGTCAGGAGATACTTTCAGTACAAACCCCAGTGTATTTGCTAAAAGGAGCTGTGGAGAATTTTGGAGTAAGTCCTGCCTTATGTCAGTGCTGTTGCAATTATAGCACTGGAAAAAAAATGAAAATGGGGGGTGCAGAGGAAGTTGGAGTAAGTTGGGGCAGCAGTTTCTATAGGTGGAGTACATAGTTTGTGGCCCACGTGGCATTTATACAAGCATGTTCATCACCTAAATTGTTTTACCAAGAAGTTGTTGACCTTGGAAAAAGACATTTCAAGAMTTTATGCTGTATCATATGATTTGGTTTCAATTTTATGCACAGTATAGAAATACAGTTTTTGTGCTTTACTGCTCGTCTCTGATTCTGCTTGTGCATTTCACTGTATGACCTGGATGAGTACCAGGGTTAAAAATCTTCATATGTAAAACATCTGAAGTCTTATATCAGGATTTGTATTCCACTTTTCAGTCCTTTCTATTTGAATCACTTCATATTATTTTCARTTTAATTTCTGTAAGATTGATTTAAAAACCCAACTCTCTGGGTATTTGCAAAAAAAGAAAGTATTTTTAAAGTAAGGTAAGTTGGTTAATTCTGCTGAATGAAAAAGGCAGCTTCTCTGAGAAGAAAGAGGGCTGACATTTAGTTTACAGTTGTCTCGAGTATTTTGTTACAGGTGATGGAATTGAATTGCACGTTATGAGTGGATGTTTAGCAAAGCAAGAGCAGTTTGTTACATTTATGCTCCATGCAAACAGCTTTTCTTTATTTCAGTTGCAGAATGTATCCCCTACATGTGCACAGGTACAAAGGACTCCATCGATGTAAAAGGTTTTCCTCAGAGGAAGCACTCCAATTAGCTGCTTTCATCAAACAACAGCAACCAAATGTCAAAGTTCCCTGGCAATCAATACCAAGCCCAGTAACTCTAGACAGTGTCTGACAGAAAAGGAACCCTGGCTGAATGAATGGGGTTACTGGCCCAGAACACGTTGCCTTCAAGTGACCTGCTTTGCTGTTCTCACCTGACTTCTCAGGAGCTTCCTGCTCAAAACTGYGGTGAGTGGCTTCAGTTCTGAAGGAGAAAGAATATTGGAAAAGGGTCACAGCWGTATGCAGAACAAATGCAGTTCTCAGATACCCTGTGCATGTACACTTCTTCAGGTTAGCATGAGGGTCACAAACATTGAAATGGTTTAGCCTGTTCTCCCTGGTCTGACAATGGGGACATACATTTCTGCTTAGGAACTATATGTAGAACTGGGTTTGGTTGCTTGGTTGGTTGATTTTTAATTTGACTTTTTATTTAATTTCTTTATTTGGCATCTATTTAACACATTAGGTTATTGTGTTATTTCTCACAGATCTTGAGGATRTGACTTAGTCTGAGGCAGTGGTATAAGGTCAGTAAAAGAAGCTTGATATATATGATTGGAATTTTTTTTCTTACCTACCATATATCTGGCTTTTACCAGACATATCCTTTTACATTCCTGGCAATTTTGTTGGGGACAAATTGGAGAATGCTGACAATTGTCTGGAACAGTCTCACCAGAATAGCTGCTCAGCCTGGGCTGCTGGATATCTGGAAATCCTAGACACATTGGTGTTCATTGCAGATCAACTCTACAAAGTCTGCAGTACTTCCCCAGTGTTAAACCTTCTGAGCATATGTTGTCCAGATGAACTGCACAACCTGTACTAAACCCACTTACTGTACAAGGTCAGATTAACTGTATAATTTATGCACTGTGCCTCTGATATTTGGACAGGCCAGGCTTATGGTTTTGTGTTCACGCTCATAGAATTCTAWGGAGTATTTCTTTGATACAAGTAAATAGAATTTTTATTTACTTGTTTGCATGTCTCTCCATGATGAGACATTGTTATCTGGAAAAAGCTGRTTTTTGCTTGGAATTGGTCATAAAATTCAGCAAGACTGTTATAGTTGGTCAGCTGAGGTTGCACCCAAACCACTGAACTCATAAAGTGTTGGAGCACAGGGTCATGCTGAATGAAGCTTTCAGCTACTGACAGCATCTGACAAACACAAGAAAAATTTGAAAGCCTCAGTACAAGTCCTTCAGAAAGCAGCTGGCACTGGCATACAGATTTCAGCAAAGGCAGTRGGCCTGTCTGCCTGAGTTTTCTTCACATTATTTAGTGTAACCATCCTCACATGGAGATCACATTTATTAAAATACAAAATTCTAGTGCTTCTAGCRTAATACATGGGATTTTGACTGTCATTCCTCAGCTTGGACTTCCCGTACCATCCAGCAGTCTCCCAGCAGATATTAAAATGCAAAACAATTAGCAAGTTAGGGGAACAAAAATAATAATTCCATAATGGCAAGAAACATCACCATTARCAATCTCATTTTGCTGTTCATAAGAATTTAAAGAGTTATTGGCATCAAATATTTATGGTCCAGAGTGCTTAAAAGGAGCTGGACAGCTCTCAGGGGCACCCCAGTGWGGGCACAAAGCTGCGTGTCCTCTGCACAGATGTGGTGCAGTCATTTACCTGAGATGTGCCTATGGCACAGTGGAGATGATAATCTTTAATGTTAATGGCTTTGAAATATGCAAGGGATGTAAAAGGAATTCCTCATGCTCCCAGGCCTGGGCGAACTGTGTAACTGTGGCATGAGTTGGGAGTCTGTCATGGCTTTCTGTAGTGACACAGAGATGGAGTAAAACCTGTATCAGTCTATTCACGTGCAAGACTCTTCCACCTGGGAAAAACACTGCAGGTTCCTTATTTTAAGGAATTTTAAGGTTCCTTGCCCTTGTGTAACTGAGTTTAACAATTTATTGTTTTGTCCATTGCCCTTCCAACTTCTGTTTCCACAGAGGTGGTGTCCTGCAAGGGCTGCACTTCTGTTTCCAGGACTTCAAGGGAATATTCAATTTATACACAGTGATGCAAATAAAAATACCAATACTTTAAGCATTTCACTCAAAAAGTCTTAAAATACTTAAAGCCTTTCTGGKAAACCTTGTGTGAAAGCAAGGTCTTTACTTGCAAATATCCTCAACTTTAGCTGCTTCAGTGTGCACAAACTTTGTTTGTTTCTATGGGATAGAATGAGGGCAGAGCTCCCACTGGGAGTGCTTTTGCTGCAGAACTTCTTGGGTTTAGAGAAAGGATTGTTTTGCACTACTTTGGAGTAACAAGGATTTTATTTTGCATAGTCAAGCCACTGAACAAGTCATATTCAAGTGGACAACAGTATTYGGGAATGTCAGTTTAATTTTCTTAATTGCTCCAACTAGAAAAACAGAAAGGGGAGAATCAGAAATACTACATGTTTAATGATGATATTTTAAGTTAAATGTTTTGACATTTGATTTGAAAGTGTCAGRTCAATTTTACATTTGGTTTAATTTTTAAATGAGCTGCAAAAGCTAAATAAATTTAAGCATTAAAAAAACACCATGGAAAAACCACAACGTTGAAAATTTAAATTTTTTTTTAAATACTGTGGCTCACTTAATTAGAAGTCCATGACCCACTGTCTTCATGAGGGAGTTCTGGTCACTGCTCAGACATCCAGTAATAGTCTTTGTGTGGACCATTGGTATCATTAGATAGCGCAAAGGTCATTGTGGTTGAAGGATGTGGAAATGTATGATCCTGAATGATCCACTAGCAATAATAAGTTTTCTGGAGCATTCTTGTGCTTAAACGCAGACTTCCCATGAAGTTCTGCAATTGCAAATAGAAATATGTGAAAAGAACAAGCTTTTTAAATTAATCCCTCCCAAGTCCTACAGCTGCCAGTGCCATGTAAACATACAGTGTGATTAATGTTTACACTCCCAGGGAAAGCCTGAGTTTGCTGCAATATTTCACTAGGATCCTGCAATTTAATAGTGTATTCGTTATTTATTTTACATCTTATAGTCATGTGTCAGCAACAGATATGAGAGGGGCTAGAAAAAAACACACAAAACCCCCCCAGAAAATAATGGAGTGAACACTCTTCTTATAGGCAATCCACATCAAAGGCTAAAATATTGTAGGAGGGGAAACTGGAGCTTCGAGTGACTTCTSTCTACAAGAATGAAAATGTTTGCAGTCTCACTTGCAGTGTTTATTGTCAGAAAACTACATGGGACCCAYCCTCCTCCAAGCCACATCTCATCTGTGAAATAAGATCTCATTTTTGGCTTGCCTGAAGCAACTTTTCAGAGAAATAGAATAAGGTTATTTGAATAGGAAAGCCCTAATTTAAACAAGCAACACTCTGTACAACTCAGAGCTTTTTCAGCAAACTGAATTCATGAAAGAACAAAAAGCTAAACAGAGATGTTTTGTCTCATAATGAAATGYCCCAATCTTTTCTAGGTCTAAATAAAACTTTCAAGGCAGGAATTTTATAGAAAGACGGATTTTATGAAGCAAATTACTGTTTACTGACAAGTGATATAGAAAGCACTTTCGTGACCTAGCAATTTGTTCTTGTATGATTATATTGTGATATTTCTTATGAAAATCATCATCAATGTCACTGTGTTTTGTGATGTAAATAATGTGTTCAGCATAAATTAATTTTGCTAATGCTCTTTGATATTCACTTGTTGTCTACAACAGGATTCAGGTAGCAAGATCAGGTGGAAAACAGCATGGACCATCAGCTACAGCTCCCAGCCACAGAAATGGAGGTTAATACGTCTTTCTGAGCTGAAAACTCAGTGTCTGGTTGTACATGGTTTGTGTGAGAACCACTGCACACATTTCCAAAGMAATCCAGAATATTGGCACAATATTGTAGGCAGTAAGGCAGAAGGCACAAAAGATGTTTTAGGAGATTTGCTTGTAGGTTATTTGCAGTGCTGACAATTTCACACACTTTTCTTCCAGCCCTGGAGATGCTGTTGCCAAAGATTTGTGTCTGGTAATAAGCACAAGAAAAATGTGAAAACATATTAATCCCAGTACTGACACTGTGTCAAGGAGCAATTTCCATAATTATGAGMATTTTATAAAGATCAGAAATTATTTAGTTATAAAATAGATTCTCCAAACCAACAGGTAAAATACCTCCAATAGAGGRCAAATTTTTCTCTGCCTTCCATTTAATTTGTTTATTTATGTTCCAGCTGAACATATCAATGAAGTATTTGAGAACTCTCAAAGAATAAAGTAGTAATACTTAGAATAAAATAGTTTTAGTGGAAGATTTTAAATTAAGCTGAAGTGATTTGCCAGATTTATGTTGAGGAGTGAGCTCAAAAAGTCAGACATGACTGACATTTGTAGCAAAAGACATTGGTGCTTCAAGCTCTGGGTTTGCTTCTCATTTTCTTCAGGTATTTCAGGTCCTACCAAGTGCTTAATAGCTGGGGGAGGGTGAGTAAAAATAGAAAAAAAATAAAATGCTGGAATACAACAGGATCTGGCAACAAATCTCTCAGATCTAATCCAACTGAAGTTGGAGATGAGCAAGGGAGCATCTTGGAAAATGGTTGGAAAAATCCYTGGACACCAGTTGCATTAACTCTGAACCCCATCATGTTACTGTGACAGTGTGGAAGAGCCAGAACAGAACAAACCACACAGGAGGTTTTTAAAAGCTCAGTGGGCCTAATGTCATGGGAAGGTCATAAGCAGTGAGCTGCCAAACTGCACTCTGAGACCTTTCTCGTGCTGTGAACTAATGGCTACCTAAGGTACAAGGCATTGGAAAATCAGGTTCTAAAGCTACCCCTCATTAATTGCAAAATGTTTGCATTTTAGCCAATTAAAATGTCTCAGTGTGTTCAAATAATCTGTAAATCCATGATCTTGAAGCCTAYCCAAAACCAATAAAGAAAGCCAGTACCTGCCACAAAGACGTCACAAGTCATTAAACGTGCTGCACAGGTCTATATAATGAACACATTTGGGTGGGATTGCTTGTAGGTTCACAGGTTTGGCCTGCCTTGAGCAGACTTWGCTCACTGTTTTGGAAACTGCATCGTCCTTCACTAGGGTTGGGTCTTCTTCCTGTGCTTCTCTGGGTTTCTGTGTCAGCCATCTTCACACCCTGGTCCAATTTCTCATATTCTTCTTAATCATTCTCACTAAAGCAGATAACCCTCCCTAATCTGATGTCAGTATAGTTGTATTTCACTATACACAAGTGAGCTATGAAAAAGCCATAAAATGTTATATCTTGTGCTAGAAGCAGTGAGGAAAGCAATAATGCCTCTTCTCCTTGACAGTGCTTGAACCTATGAATGGATGGAGTTTACGCCCAGATGTGCAGGTCACATACAAAACAAATCAAATCAAATCCAGAAGCATAAAGGGAGAAAATTCAGATAATTTAGGATAGAGTGAACTACTATAATGAGAGTATTTCTCCAAGGCTACTTTTCCCAGTGGAACTAATGCCAATAAATAGGGAAAGGTGGGAGAATGTGCATCGATAAACATCTCATTGGTGGGGACAATGAGTCCATAGTTTGTTCTTCAGATGTCCGCTGCTGTCCTGTCTTCTGCTCCTTTGGGACCATTGGAACCTGAGTGAAAATGAGCAGTTGGGAAAGCTGGTGGAGAATTSAAATTCTGTTTTCCACTCTTGTAAGGCCTTTTAATGCTGCACAAAAAAGCACAAAGTGGCAAAAGAGCAGCCTGCTGCCAGCAGCATCTGAGGAGATGTTCTGGTTGGTGCCAGGAAGGTGATTCCAGGGCAATCTTCYTTCCAGTCCCATCAAGACAGATGACCATGAGGGGAGTGTGCTGCTTCCTTGCCTGTAAACTATGGCAAGTACAAGATGTGGAGAACACAAACAGAAGCAAAAGAATTAGAAAACAGAAGCAAAAGAATACTTTGAAGCAGTTTCCCAATCTMTTCTTAGTGCTGGGCAAACATTTTCTAAATTAGTGTTCTCCTTTTTGAAAGTGCTGATTCATCAGTGGGAACATACCAAGGTGGAAATTTCATATTGSAAATATTCAGGCTTAGTAAAGGGAAATTTGGTTAAGGCTTATTGCAGAGGTCTAGAATAATATTTTTCTTATTTTTTCCTCTTTCAGAAGAACTTCTATTTCTTAAAAAAGCAAGCGAACAAATAACAAAATTGTTATTTTATTGAATTTTAACAGAATTATTTATTTGTATTGACGTGACTTTTTGAACATATTCTTTCATCAAAATTTATGAATTCTTTGATCTTTTTCCCACTCCAAACCTMGATATGTTTTAAAATGTCAGAATTTCCTGTGAAACAGAAGTTCCAGTTCTGCCATAGTCCAGTCTGTGGAGACTTTAGATTGGGAAATAGTGGTTATTTACCTTAACCCAAATTAACCCAAACTTAGAGGAGAGAAATAAAAGGGGAAAAAAATGTTGTGAGAAGAAATAACTTGCACAGATTTTTATGATTATCATGTCATCAGTAACTTAAGCATACATGCAATAGTTTTTGTAGCAGAAGTAGCTCTTCTAAACAAGAGATTTCCAACAATAAACCTGTGTCTGCCCTCAGACACTGTTTTCTGAAGGAGACATCAGTGGTTTGGTACAAGCCATTCTTCTGGTCACTTTTTTCCTCAGACTGGAATGAGAAGAAGGATTTTGTTTAAATCTGTGGCAAAAATAATCACTCATAAAATCATGGAATCTGAATGTAACCATTTGGGGCCTTTTAAAGCTGCCTTGCTTTGCTTAGCTGTGCTATTTCAACTGCTCATTACTGGCATACTTAAATATTCATCTAGAAACTTGGAAATCAGTTTCCTCTCTAAACAATTTATTCACATAAAGCCTGAGACTTCTATTTCTCAAGTAAATGTAACGAATTATTTCTCTGTTTCTCTTAAATCACTTTTCAGAAGATTAAAAGACAGAGTACCTAAGGAGKATATAACATCATAAGGCATTCACCTTACTGATCCTGCCTAGGAAGAGTATTGATAATTCAAACCACCTGATCCAAACACTTTTCATTCCTGAAAGTGCCTTGATCAAGTTTTTTTACTGTAAAATGGATGAAGGGGACGAGATATGTAGACAATAGTAAATACAGYTGGGTAACTTCTCTTACACCAAAGACCAGAGAGAGAACTGGAGGAAGTTTCTGTGCGACTGTAGCTTTTTTTTTCCAAAATCAAAAAGRAACCAAAATAAATTTCTTGACTTTGTTTCTCCCAAGAATGTGTAAACCTGAATGCATGAAGAAGTAGCACACCATCTACATAAAGCATTTCCATTTGCTGGCTCCTCCCATCTGAATTTACTGGATTTTGGCCAAACAGTTATAACTGCCAAATTGTTCTCTAACAGAAAATCCATCTGAGCAGAATTTAATATTGGCAGAGGACGTTTGGAGACATGTGTGAAAAATTAAGAACCCTTTAAGGGAAGAAGTCGCCCAATTAAAAATGTGCAGAAAATAATCTATCATGCATTCCCATCAAATCCCTTTTGATTTCAAGTACCAAAATAATGACTGGATCAGATCCCAGTTGAGTCTAGAGCTGGCTGAACTGTTTGTTATGGATTTACCATTATTTTTGGAAAGGGAAAAAATGTGGATTGAGTTTTTTAATGTTTTAGTGTTGCTTTTCACCTACTTTCTTTGTAGAATACCTTGCACAAATAATTTTCAGTCCTTTGGCTCTTTGAAACAGCTTCCTTTGAGCATTTCCATGCATTTATCTGTGTTGTGTGTTTGTACTMTCAAGTATTGTTTTTCTTCAATGGATGACTCTTAAATTTAAAATAGTATCATAAATCAGGGGATAAAAATAGCAAACTGTAACATATTCTGTTTCTAGAGGATAATTACTTCTCCAAAATGTATGAAAAGTTTGTAACCACAAGCATTTTGAGGAAATGCTAAACAAAGCAAAAGATTTATAATACTACAAATTAACAGAACACATTCTTCAGCTTGTTAGCAACACTATTTGATGCTTAAGAAGTTTTTTGTTTTGCTCTGTAAGTACTGATTCAACCCTACTCATAATAGGTGTGGTATTGGACTTGTAGAACAGAAGTCAGTGCACTGTTTTTTCTGTTTTTCAGAAAGCTGCAAAGTAATTCCTTGATGTTCTTTACCCCCGTTTCATTTTGTAACTATCATCAAAACACTTTCTTGTTTAAATAGCATTCTTTTTTAAGGAAAAAAAAAGTCAAAATAATTTACTTATTTCCGAACTCAGTATTTAATTTTCAGCATTCTTAAACAGAAACCTTTGTGTGGCATCATTTTGACCTGTAGGTATCACCATCTTAAACACATCTCTGAATAAAGTGAATTGACATCCAATGTCTCTTTCTCCAAATTCTCTGTAAGAATGGAGTTAGACAAAATGCTTAACTCAGATTTGGCTATAAGCAAGTATTTTCCCCCCGAAAAACCTCACCCAGTCCTCCCAAACCTGTTTTTGGAGCAGGTTTGAAATTACTTCACATATTGAACTCTTAAATTTGTGATTACTTGTCATTTCAAACCTGAATTATTCTGCATRTTTGGTCCAACCCCACTTCTAAGCATGCCCTAGAGAGAGAAATGATCATATAGCACTCAATTCTCCATGTCCATAAAGATTTGAGTTCTATTATTTCATCCCAAATTATGTCTCCTTYATCATAGCCTCAGGGTGTGTTACAGTTACCCTTTGCTCTGCTAACCAAGAAGAATGTGTCCATTATTCCCCACATTCCTTTTGTGGAGGCAGTCACKGTTTCTGGGTGGATAGGAAAAGATACCTCACCAGACATATCATTGGAAGTCTGAATAGAAACAGCCCAATGAATTTCCAGCCTTGTGGCTTCTGTGAGTGATTAAATACACATCTTTGCATTTCASAATGGAACACAAACAAAAACACATCCTTCAAGAGCATCTTCTCTAAGCAGTGTGATACAGAGCTGAGGGATATGTGGGATGAGAATTTTGCAAAGTTCTTGGCTTCATCAGGAAGCTGCTGGACCTCACAGGCCTCAGGCATGGGCTGTCACACATGGCAATCTAGATACAACAGTAAAGACAGAAGAACTTCATAATGAGTTGGGGTTTTTTTAGGTAGTTTCTATTTCTATATTGGCAGAACTACCTTTTGAAACAATAATTTTTGTTTTCCTTGAACAAGTTGTGGTATACCTGTCCCATTGTGTCTGATTTGGTAACTAATTCCAATATTGTTCATATTCATACAATCAAAGCACAATTTGGGTTAGAAAGAGCTTCTGGAAATGATCCAGTCTGATCCCCTGCTTAAAACAGGACAAACTTCAGTATTAGATCAGGTTGCTCAGGGTCTCATCCAGCTGAGATCTGAATATCTGCAAGAATGAAATCTCTGCATGCTCTTTGGACAAAACTTTTTCTGGTGTTTGGCTGCCCTCAAGGAATTTTTTTCTAATAAGAATTTCCTTCTTGCGGTTTGTTGCCTCTTTGGCTGATGACTTCTAAGATAAGTATGTCTTATTTTCTGTATAAARCTACCCAATCTCTAGTTAGGACAGAAATTAAATCCCCACTTTCAGCCTTCTTTTCCCCAGGCTGAACAAACTCAACTGCCTCAGCCTCTGCTTGTAAGTGATGTGCTCCAGCCTCCCAACCACTGTAGATCTCTACAAACAAATGTTATATTTTTCACATTTTTCTGCCGTGTCTTGAAATTGCCACTTAAAAAAAATAAATMCCAAGCCACTGAAATTAAAATGTATCTTTATTTGTGTAAATTCCAAAGTATTTGCTGTAATCTGATCATCCCAAAAGAGAACTGCTTGAAAAATGTAACCAGCTTTTCTAGTCATCTGGTCTGTGCAAGAGTGACTTAGTCCATTGAGACAGGCAAATTTAACAAGGACAGGAATCAAATCTAGCAATCATATCAAAAGCAGACATGTTTTCAAGAGACTTAAGACTCCTATTTGATGACAACAGCCCAGGCAGATAGCACAAGCAACTTCCTTAATCCCATGTATTTCTATTCTAAAACAGTTTAAMATCTAAGAAGGGGAATGAGTGTGTAGGAAGGGTTAAAAATTACACATACATTTCTGAAGCCATGCAATGAGGAAAGAACAATGACAGTATGATCAAAATTAAGGCACTGAGCCTCTTTTTGCCCTAAAATACAGAGTTAACACAGAATGTAAAAGACATGACTGCAATTAAAGTACTGATTCCTCTTAGATTTCAGTAGAATGGCACCAAGGCAGACTTGCAGATTTTTCTCCACAAAAAATTCTTAACGGTGCATTCAAACTAGAGGATATTGTCTGAGCCCAGTCCCACTTCCATGATCACGGGAACTGTTTAAAGKGCTGTAGCAGAATCCAGCACCTGGCTTTATCCATCCCCACTCTTGCACAGGAAAACTGCAGATTTGGCGCCAATCAAAAATCAAGGCAATTATGAACTGCAGCGAGCACTAAGCCCTGTCCTGAGGGCTGGGGTGAGAGCCTGCTGTCCCACCAGTCCTTCTGCAAATAGGTCAGCAGCCAATTTGTGCTCCCTGCCTGGCTGTGAGCTCAGGCTGCCAGCGGGGAGCGAGTCAGCTGAGYCCTGACAAGCCTGCAGTCAGTGCTGAGGGCTGGCTTCCTTCTCCAAATGCTTCGCCTGCTCCACAGCATGGAGAAAGTTAACCACGCTTTCCAGAGAGTCCAGGGATGAATGCTAATTTTTGAGGGACAACTGGGAACTGACAKCCTCAACTTCCTTCTGGTCTCTGTTGTGCTCCTGGGAGGGACAGCTGAGAAACTTCCCCAACTCCAAAAATGTCAGCCACGTGCTGAGGCTGACCCAGTGCCAACACTCTTCCTGTAGCTGATATCTTTTTATTTTATCCTCATAATCAGTGACACCACCAACTACAACATCAGCTGCAGGGGAGAAGGGAATCTCTGCCAGGTATGGGGTTGTTTTTCACATGTAGCAGGATTTGAATTGTTTATTCAAGGAAGTGGTGTTGATTAGTTGTGTCACAGGATTCCTGCCCATTTGGGGACCAGTGGGAAGGTGTCCTTTCCCACCCATTTACACCAGATGCAACTACTGGGGCAATGGGCCCAGGGAGGAAGCCAACATCCAGCTGGCTTAGTAGCGCCTTAATCTGAATACATTTCTAGGTTTTCTGGATTTGTGCCCGGAAAACAAACAAATTATATAATATAAATTACTAAGAGAAATACTATTATCAAATAATATAATATGTGATAGAAACTGTAATAATATAAATTGGTTTTATATTTTAGAAACAAAATATGTAGTTAGCTGGGCTGCTAATGCCCAGAAACTCTTCCCTGGTGCCCTGTACAAAGGCAAGACTTCTCTCCTGCTCTGGTGAGCATGCAGAAAGTACAGTTATGGTTAATATCTGCCCTCCTACATATGTATTATGCTATTGAAGTGCGTATGTGTCAGATGTCCATTATATCCCAAACATTTCAGATTTGCATGACCCACGCCCAAGAAAAAGACAAAGCTTTTGTGAAAAAGACAATGTGGCTTCAGCTGCTTAGTTTATTTGGAAAGAGCCTCAAGGATTCTCCTGCATGATTCTGTTAGCTCCTTGCTGTAGAAAGGGTAGTGTTTTGATCTTTCTTTCTTTCCTTCTTTTCTTCTTTCCTTCTGCCTCCTGTTGGCCTTGTCACTCTGCCTGTTTTGTTTTAAAAAAGAATTTATGCAGAAGTTTCCAAATGATAATTATCTGGGGAAATACTTGTGTTCTCTGGAAGCAAGGATTGTTAAATACCTGTGGATTTACTTCAAASGAGAGGAAAGTTTAAATACAGAAACACTGGCAAATTAGCTCATTTCTAATTTTCATCTGCCTATTTTAGACTTGTAACTACAGACAAACCTTAATGTAGGACAAACTTTGGCTTAAGGAGACTCCATTATTTCTATGAGACAAGGGTCAGACACAAGCTCTGGAAACCATTTGTCAATAAACCCTGATAAAACTAGGAAACTATTCACGTGGTTTGTATTCCCACTAAGTCTTGCAAAGCACTATTTATCACTGTGACAGCTACCAAATAAATCCTACAATTATAAAGGGACACTMCTAAACAGTTTTGACACTGTGGTGTTGAGTTGGAACATCAAACACTGAGCTAAACCATCTTCTGGGAAGACACTAGAAATATCTCRTTACTGCTTACTGAAGGGCAGCATATGGACTCATGTAAATGAACTTCACTGGACAAAAGTGATGTACAGAACAAAGTGACCAATGATGCTTGCCACCTGTTCAGCATGAAAGGATACCTTGAAATTAAAGGAGGGTGAGAAAAGGAATCAGATGTAAAGGATACTTTCTCTGAAGATGGTTTGCAGTGGATTGTTGTCCCTGGAGAGCGACAGATACATCTTACTCAGGCAGTGATCCTGCATGTAAACAACGGTTGCAACTTTACCACCATGAATGCARTTCCTGATATGTTTAAAACATTAGTTGGTCATGGGAAGAAGAGAGCCAGCAGCACTTGAACTCAAAGCTAGGGCTTTRAGATAGAAGGACCTTCATCTGACGMTTGAAAAKGTGACATCAAGTCTTGAGATGGGTGGTTAATGGACTGAGAGAGTAGAAGACTTTGGCCTTCTGGTTTTCTCTGGCATTTTCCTTGTTGAAAAGCTTTGGGAATACCCAGGCTGCCTTGGCTTTTGTRTTACAGAAAGGCCTGGTTTCTCTGCCCAAAAGTCATGAGATCGCCTGATTTTCCACGAGAATTTTTTTCACCAAAAGAACCTGTGCCAGCTGCCATAGCACTTTCAGGCTAGTCTGTTCAAGGCTCTGCAGAGGCAAAGTGCACAGTTCTCTGGCTGGTTCTTTTCCCAGGCCAGGAGAGGAGCCAGCCCAGACCCCTTCTAACAACTGTGCAAAGAAGGAAACTGGRAAGGCTGGTACCCAGCACTGTTGTAAGTAATGAACTCTTAGAAGAAAAGGAAGCCATTAGTTTCCTTCTCTGCTGCTGGTGGATGAGTGAGCTCAGCTTTTCCTCTTGCTCATCYTTTGCTCCTTTGTTTTTCCCCTTCCTACATCTCAGAGTCCTGAGTGCACTCATAGTCTTGAATTGCTCCTACCTTTCCTCTTATTCCAGCAGTCCCTCTCATCTCCTATTTCAATAATATTTTCCCCATGACATCCCCTGAAACCAGGTTTATGTAATATAAGTACAGCAAATGAGTCAGAAAGAAATGAAACTAACAAGCCATGCATCTATCATCACCCCCTCCCTCGATTTGTCTCTGGTATTATATCCAACAAACTTGACCATTGTTTGCTCTTTCAACTTGCAAGTTATTAAGACCAGGAACTCTATCTCAGCATGCATTTGGATAGCACACCATTCAGTGGGGACCTAATTTCTGCTCTGGGCATTGCTAACATATTAATTACAGTAACTGAGAGTCTCAGGTGTGCTTTGGCTGGAGCTGAACCATAAGAAAAAGCAAGTCTCTGGACTATAAGAAAGGCAGAAGCTTGCTCGGCCCCGACAATGGAGTTTCTCATTTTTGCCAAACTTGAAATAGCAATTTACTTTTTTTTTTTCCTGAAACAATACAGCAGATTCCTTGTAGGAAACCCTAGGTTCTAGCCCAAGGTTTTCCTTAGTGAGTTGGGCACAGAGCTGAGAAACGCGCTAGGGACACCTTCTTACATCCCTCCTGGTATGCCTAGACGAAAGCCATCTGCTAAGAATTCCCTAACACCTCATCCCACTTGACCCACCTGCACTCAGAGTTTTGTTCCCCTTCCAGACCAAGTTCCTTGTCAAGTCCACCTTGTGCCCAGTTAGCTTCTGCAGAGAGCTCTTAACTCCAAATATGGGTCTAGTGATTCCTTTGTATKGTCATTCCACATCCAGGTATGACTAGAGTTAAGAGCCTTGCCTCCTAGGCAATTACACAGTCTGCTATCAGCTTTTAGGAAAATAAATTCTTTTGTGCACACATGTGGATATATTTTGTGAGGAACGGTGCACCTATAGCTCTACAGGGCAGTTATCTCAAACCTGCACCTTGCAGACTGAGATCTATCAGGTGCTTTTGTAGATTTGTACACAGGCATCAGTCACTCCTATCCATGTATCAGGCAAAACAGCCCGAGCAGAGTGACAGCTCCTTTTCACTGTAATGACAGGGAAACATTTGAAGATTTGTTTAAAGCTCACAATCACTGGCTTCCCTCTGTTTCCAGTTTCAAGACTGGAGCTGCCAAGCTGTTTTAACACAGCAGAATGTACCAAGGCAGAGAGCTGAGATGATGGGAATGCACCRTTAGCAGGTTCATTAACTCACTTTCTGGAAATCTGGAAACAGGGCTATGGACTAACTTTGAATTCAGACTTATTCCCACCTCTCTGCTGCTAACCCTGTTAATGAGCCTCACCAAGAGTTTTCACTTCTGTTTTCCCTCCTATGTTTGCTCAGTAGACAGGCAGGACTTGTTACTCAACTCCCATTGAATTCCTGTTAGGTTAACCTGTTTTTCAAATATGAAAACATACTCACAGAGAACTTGTAAAGTGGTTTGTAACGCTTGAATGGAAATGCCAGACCCACACTCTTACCAGCCTAAATCAGAGGAGAACCGTTCTATAAGTGGTCTCACAAAKTGACATGGCAAACCAAGCCAGAGAATAGAAAGACAGAGATTTTAGTTTCTGGGTGTTCTCAGAGATTGTGAGAACAATCATTCACCTTTTGTGGCTGACATTGGCCTCAGGAAAATGACAGCTTGAGAACCAGAGGTAGGAGGGAAAAGAGGATCTTGCTGGCACCACCTACTCAGCTTGAGTAGTACCTGCTTTGACCTTGTCTATCTCTCTTTTGGGAAAGACAATTGGGTAAAGGGAAGCATCTTTGTGGAACTTCAGAGAGATTTCTCAATCTCTTTTTGAGAGATTTCTCATTATWAAAAATGTTGTCACGAAACCAAGCTAGCGTGGGAAACTCTTGCACATAAACCATGCTGTGTTTTCCACATTTGATCAATAATTCATCCTATTTAGTTTCTTCTTTGGCAGTGGTTAATGCCAACTATTTCAGAAGAATGTACAAGTAACTTTATAAGTAGGTAGTCTAAGGTTAGGTTGTCCAAGAAGACAAGTTTCTTCCTAAAGCCAGGTAGTTGACGGATGGCCTGGCCCAAGAAGGTTTGTTTCCCCRCAGTAATGGTTGAAAAAAGGTGCAATGATACACTGATTCCATAGATTACCTAATCAACCACTGAATTATTTGTTGTTCCAAAGTACAAGTTATTAGAAACAGAGCAGGAAGGAATGTTTTGGACTGTCTTGGTTTCCAACCTGCCCAGACAAACCAAAGCACTGGAGAATTATTTTAAGTGTTCTTCAGAGGGAGTAATAAGAAAGTGTGATTCTTGAAAGTAGTTTCAGTTGCATCCATTTTTGGGGCTATGCCTCTATTCTCTACATGCTCCCCCCACAAAAGAAATTGAATAGTCAGAGGAAGGTTTGAGTAGTTTCCACAGTTTTCAGAGTCTGGGCTGTATGAAGTACCTGAAAGCTAATGTTCATTCGTCATTTACATATACCCCATATTTTAGCACATGAGGAACCAGTCAAGCACTCTATCACATAACAATTTTCAGCTCTCTGACTTCTGGCAATGGCYAGAAACCCTGCAAAATGAGCTTTTTCTTGTGACATTTCTGCTTTTTTGGTCCTCGTCCCAGAAGGAAATAGGAAGCATAACAAACGTCTAAAAACTTACTCATGAGAGCATTTTAGGTAGTTACAGTCTACAGTCCAGAGTTACAGACTCTCCAAAGCAGATTCTTTCTCTAGGAACATCCTTAGCTGATGACACTGACAGCTCATGGGACGGGGTAGCTCTCTGCAGGTGGTTGCTTCCACTGCTTGTGGCTGACTGGAGTGTCTCTCTGATAAAAGAGAAACATTCAATTTTAAACATTTCTTCTGTAATTATTCGAGGTTTTTTTCTCCTTCATAGTTTGCATCTATCTTAAAACAGACATTAGCCATAATTGTGTGCTCTTCTTACTTAACTTCTTTCAACCAATTTATTTCTGAAGAAAAAAAAAAAAGCCTATTCTCATCTACTCAATCCTTCTCACAAATTCCACAATAAGAAGTTACTGTAGTCTTTAAAGGATCATGTCTGGGGACACCATGAAACCACAAATACCTACTTGTCAGTAGCAGCAGCATAACCCATCACCCTTGCCTATGTGTGTTCTCTGGACAGCACGGCTTGTCTGCGGTGAAGCTCTCTAAACCCAACTTTATCTCAGCCTTTCAAGGCATTTTCTATGCCTTGATGCTGTGGCAATGCCCCATTTGTCTTAAGTTCACTGTAACCTCACTGTAGTGACCTTCATGTAAGTTATTTCATGGACTACACTTGGAGACTTAGTTGTCAAATTATTTGGTTCTCACAACTTAGAGCAGAGACAAACATAGCCYTGATAGGCTGAGAGCTGAGCTAAAAGGATTAGTAAAGTTTGTTTATAGCCACCATTCCGTCCCTGCCYGTTTGCCTGTGCAGAAGCTGCTGTGAGCCCACAGGAACAACATCATAGGCATTTAAGCTTCAGTGCCTTTGTAAAAAAATAAAGAAATTTTGGGAGAATACCAAGATATTTAACACAATCAGATCAATAACTGGTTCTAAAAGTGAATTTAAATTCATTTGTGGTGGGAGTGAGYATCTTGAAAAGCCTCATCTGTCTGCTCATGGGAGATCTTCCACTGCTAGATAATTTCTTTGTGTGAAGGAGGTTTTTCCACAACTGCTAATTCACCAGCCAGACTGGGACTGGAAAGGACTGGCAAATTACAAGCAAGGTGGCAAGAGTTTTGTTTCTACTCCAAATTCTGGTCAGCTGTCTCGAGTTTCTCCTGCATTAAATATTTTGAAGCCTCAGACACCAGCTGGGAGTTGGGCAGAGGAAGAAAGCAGACRCACAAAAGTTAATGAGATGCTGAGCTAAGAAGTTGATGTCCCCTGCCTAGGTAAGGGAAAGAGACCAACTCTTGCCATCACCCAGGGATTTTTTACTGTAGTACAGCCTTTGGGATTTATAATTCAGGCAGTTTGGGATARTGTTGTTCTGTCTTTTGCTATAACGATCTCTCAGTGTGATAGAGTTACAAAGAGGGCAGTACATAATGTCGTTCACATTCATGTTTTCCAGGCCASTTAAACAGGCTTTCATTTGTTTTAGAAGGAATCTATTCAAACTTTGGCAGAGCAAGTCAATAATTGTGAGTTTCCTTTCTTCCTCCCACTTGGAATCCAGTCTGGATCACGCACAGAGATGATGTGGGGGGAAGGAGAAAAAGGGACCTCCAAGAAGTGAAATGCCTCCCACCATTAAATGAAGCAAAACCATCCCATTTCATGCACTGCCCTCCACAGCAACTGTATTAATGCAGCACTTCACCCTGCAACAACAAAACAGAGAGGCCGTTGCTCACCCTGCTGCTCTCTCGGCTCTGGCTCTTCTCTGARCTGTTTTTTTATCCACGCTACCCAGACAGACGCTCGGGCTGTGGCCCCTGGAACCATCTGTTGCAAGGCCTGATCCAGATTTCTGGYCCTACTGTGCCTCCTGCCACTGACATCTGCTCTATCTCCAGCATGTTCTGGGTGTCACTGCCACTCAGCTGTGCCCTTCACGAGACACTGGTTTGTTCTGCTCTGGCACCAGCAGCTCACTGGAGCTCTGCCCCATTAGCAGCCAGCAGCTTTTAGCACTGTATAACTGAAATGAGCTGAATCCTGAAGAAATTGGGCAGGCTGCATGTMAAACAGTGCCTACATTTATATAAACTTGTCAGTGGCCTCCAGCTGGTTGGTGGTGAATGGGAATGGAGGATACAACCCTGGGAATGTAGACTCGAGGAAACGTGGAAAGGTGCTGTGGAACTCTCAAAAGGCAGCATCTGCTACCCAGACTCTAAATGAWCTCTAGCAGTAAAAGAGGTGGGCCAGAGTCTTTAATCTAAGGTAAGTGGTCCCATGTGCAGAATTCATCATATTAAGCCTGGTCTTCAGAGGATTTTGTGAATATAGTGGTGAGTCCTGAATAAAAACCTTATAAATTCCTCAAGGATAAACTGTAATTCATGGCCAAATCCTTTTCCTCATTTTAGTCACTAAATATTCACATTTTGTCTTAGTGGCAAGCTGAAAAAARTACACTCAGGTAGCATGCACAAAGGCAGGGTAACTACTGTTACTCATTTAACTCTGAAAGATTAACAGAGTTAAGTGAAAGGTTAGCATCACTGATGAAAAAACACACCCTCAATGYTGGGGATGAAAAGAAAAAAATAGAAAGTCCAGTAACTAAAAAAACTGTGCTGTACCAATCCTCTCCTAAATTTGATCTCTTGCAGGTTGGATCCTTAATCCATCTCCTTTGTTTATGCCTCAAGTGTATACCTCTTCAGCTTACATTGTTCTGCTTCAAGAGCTAATTCCGTGTGAGTCATGGTTCTGGAATGCCAATAAATATGGCTGTAACAGTGCCTCAGTTTGTTGCTGCAGATCGTTTTGGCACAAAATTAGGCCTGTTCTTATCTTTGTTTCTGTAACGTTTCCCAAAAAAAGAAAAAAAAAAAAAAAAAAGGACCTTCAGGCCAGGCTGTGGCTTTTGGGGGCAAAAACAGGAGGAAAATTTTAAACTAACAGAAATAGTTCATAGCTTGTTGAACCAATCTACAGAGAGAGATGTGTGTCCTCAGCTCTGAAGCCCTTTAAAGTGGGAAAGTCTGTGCCCAGAGGACAACTCTGTTTCTGCTGCATAGCAAAGTATTGCTATTTGCTAATGGTGATAGGATCACAAGAGGTAGGACCCAGTGGGACTGCTGTTAGGTAGGGGYCTGTTTCCCAAAATCTGTTCCAGTGACGTTTTTATGGTTAAATTTGTTGCTCATGAATTACTTACGGAAATAAAGGGTGAGTATCTAATAATCCTGTTTCCTCTCTTGCTCCCTCCCTTCCTTTCCCCCTCTCTCCTCCCCTCCCTTCCTTTCTACCTTCCCCCCTCCTTGCCCATCTCCTCTGCCTTGTTCTTTTTCTGTTTCAAGTAAAAATAWTTTTTGCATTTATTTYTMAAGAATAACTTGTCAAAAAGTTCTACAACTGAAGTGAAATCATAATCAGGACCATGGCAAAACCTTTTCCTAATAGGGTTGTCCATATCAGCTAGTTAAGGCTGTCCCTGRGGCCTGGAATGCAGTGCATTTGCTGAAATATCTATTTATAAGCTAGTTGAGAGATAATTGTGTTTATCTAATACTTAATAATTTGTATGAAATTTTACAAATAAGTCAGTCAGTTGGATATTGCCCCAGTATGAATAATTTCTATCTAAAAATACAAGAAAATCACAGGCAGTGTAACATTCAGTCAAATTTGTTTCTGTGCAGTTCCCTCTGGAATTCGCTTTGGTTTACAACACATTGAAAAAAGCAGGGCTGTTTAGGCTGCAGGTTTCTATGCTCATCTTGTCAGGCATTGCACCTCAGAACACTGTGGGGCTGTACTGTCCCCTCTGACCAAGGGACTGGTAGCACTGAGGAGGGGAGGCAGGATGTTCCCAGACCACAGCCCTGGCACAAAGCGGGTTCTGACTCTTCACCTTCGCCGCTTTRCTCTTGAGCAATGCTTTTAAGTGAATGACCCTTTATCTTGAAATTGCTTCAGAAAGTGACGCTGGCTGGGAGCCGACACTTTATCTTCATACTGGGAGGCGTTACTTTGTGAACAGCACTCTTTTTTACTTCCTTTTAATAAGTTCTTAAGACAGCAAGTTCTTTTTTCTAACTGAAATAACATGCAGTCTCGAGGCCAGTTTTTAAGCCTGATTTCCTAAACCTGCATTTATTCACCTAGCAATAGTGACAAACATTACAAATGCTTCCCCAAGAGATGCAGGTACACATCAGTGTTGCTTCCCAACTGCTTTCTGATGACACATTAGTGTAGAAGGTCAGCTGCAGGGCAGAGCCATCCCATCAAAGTAAAGAAGGACATAGACTTTTCTTTGCATGTTTTCTGGGAGAAGAGAATCTCTTCATCCAAGATTTCKACATGAAGTTGCCACAGTTTTACCGCAAACTCCTTGATAAGATTTAGGTAAAGTAAATAGATTGCATTCTGTTTACAGCACATGATGAAGGACTATGTATTCAGGCCAGGGGAAGATCCTGTTAAATCTACTTATACTGGGTTTATGCTTATGCAGTACAACGCTTTTACATTGTTCTCTGGRGTATTGTGCTGGGATTGGCACTGATGAGGACAGTGCCCTTTAACATTCTGTATCTGACAGAACCCCCTTTCCAGCAACTGGGTGGACCACAAAAGGCAGCTTTAAAAAGCCTCCAAAATACATTCAAATTTTAAAGAAAATTATATTTTCATCCTTCTGTTGTGAAAGTTAAAGCAAATGCAATGCAAAGAGCAAAAGATAACTTTTTCACTGAACTAGTCTAGTGGGAAAAGCCTTTTATAAATAACTGCAAATATACCACTAAGCAATATATATATATATATATATATACATATACATATATATATATATATATATATATATATAAAATTTATTTTTGTGCATGTGCATTAGCTTATGCATATATGGATCTATAGTCATATGTACTGAGATGGCACTGGCATTTCTGTAAAACATGAAGAAAACTTCCATTTTTGAACATTCTCTGAAAATCTGTCCCCAAATTGGAACATTCCTTACAGTGTAGCTTGTTACGAACCTTGGCTTCTTTAACAGTACCTATTGTCTTTGTCATCATTGACAGCAACAGCCTAAAGGAGTCTAAACCTTACTGTCAAGAAAGAATTTAATTTCCTTAACTGTTGCAACTTTCAGATCAGTCAGCACAGCAACCCAAGATAAGGTCTGTATCTTGGGATGATAACAGATAAGATCTGACTGCAAAGTCACAKTGTGCCTGAGAGCTCCTTGACTTAAGTGCTTTGCCCAGATGAGCTCGGGRTGCTTTGATCCAGAGCCAGGTCCCTGCCCTGCCAGCAGCACAACCCTAGAGCCCAGCACTGAGGTTCTTGTGCTGGCTTCAGAGGCCCTTCCAGCACTGACCTGCAGCAGCATCCAGGTGAGACCAGGAGGTTTCTACATCGCTCAGAGTGGAGCTCAAGACTGCTTTTGATTGATCTGTTTCATGTGTGAAATTCCTCCTGGCATATAACCTAAGTGATTCCAGAAATATGATCCTTCAGGATCCTACCACCTGTCGTGTGATGTATGGAGCCACTGTAATCCTACATTCATCGTCAGGGGAACATTTTCAGGCATCCAGGCTTTGATCTGTACTTGGATTATGCAGATATTTCAAAATAAGTCTAAATGTAACAGTGAGTGTTTCAGAACATAGTTTTTTGTTCAGTCCTGGAATGAGTCGTGCTTTTTCTTGTAGCCTCCTCRGGAAAGTACCTAATGCCAGCTCAAAGATTGTTACAGTACACAAAGATTAGTTGATTTAGGAACTGCTACAAATTAGCCACTGAGGCTAAAATCAAGAGTGGGGGTATTTTTCTTTACCTCATTTGAAGTTGTTTGGAGTAATTATCCCAAAGTMCACTGATAAAAATAAAAGTCCCTTAAAGGCTGCCAGCTCTGTAGGGATCCCTTTTAMGCCACGTTGCTGCTGGATATCCAAGGAGGATGTGATGATGTGCTGGGGCAGAATGGAGCTAAACTGACCCAACTGCTCACAGAAGGACCACCTCTGTTCCCTCTGACAGCTATAATGAGCTTCAGTGGTGACACCCATGGATTCCTTCTGGAGGAAGAGGAGAGACAATGAACCCACCGTATACACCGGCTGCATGAGGTGGGAAGAGAGGCATCCTTCCAGCATGCAGATGTCACAACTTCATCCTTCCCCCACATCTGAATCCCCCTGCACTTCTGGATGTACAAAAGGCAGACTGCAGATTCCATGGTCAGGARGCCCAGAAGATGTTTTTGTAGCTGTGGCACTATTTCCAGTCCTGCCCTCAGCTTTACTGCAGCACAGACACCCAGTCCTCCTCCTGCCTCTCCTCTACTCCTGTGTCCAGAGAGAAAGGGTAGAAGTGGAGAGCTCATGGATATGTTCAGCAGCCTGGTGGGAGTGGTAGGATCAGSAGAGAGGCAAAGATGTGTTTGCCCTTGCCTGGCACCTTAATAAAGGATGCTCTTTCCAGTCTGCCTGACTTGTCTGGGGACTTTATTGTAATTGGCAAAGGTATGTTCCTGCTCCAGATGAGGATCTGTACCAAAGTCCAAATGAAATTGCTGATGTAAAGAGGACTCTGATGCCCAGCCCTGTGTAACCAGCTGGCACTGCAGAATACACTCTGCCCAGGCTGGACATTYCTTGGGACTCTTGTTTTAGCTTGGGTTTGTGCATTACTCATTGCAGTGGTCAAGTAGTCCACATTTTTGGACAAAAGTGTGCTCTGTAAGGCAATTCTGCTGTGACTGATAGCAGGACAAAGAAAACCATGCAAAGATTTGATTCCTTGGAGCTTTCATGGCTGATGTCTTCTATCTGCTGTTCTAAAGGTCTTGAACAAGGCTACAGAGAAGGGATGTACCCCCAAGCCAAAGCCTGGGCTATCACTGAGAGCTCAACTCTTCAAACCTTACATTCTTGTAAGAATGAATCCGCAAGAAATACGGATGTTTAAAAACAAATAGTATTTTATACTTCCTTAAATGTTGTTGCTGTTTCATTATWTTAGGGGAAGTTGCTATTRGAACATAATGTAAAAATAAAACAGTGGCTTTTACTACAACTTGTGGTAATCATGAAATCTCAGTGAAAGCAGTCCCCACTTCCCATTTTATGACAATAGTAATACTAATTTGGGGCAGCCACCGTGGGGCATTACATCAGGGTTGCATTTTCTAGCCCAGACTGTCTCCAATTACAGCTGTTGGGACCCGGGTTGTCTCAATTTTTTGATCAAATTTCTGGCACACACCATCCCTGATATCTGCTCTCTCCTGAGGCAAAACTTGCTCATRCAAAGTGAATGCCATTTTTCACTTGGTCTAGCTGGCCTGGAAAGAAGTTAAAATGCTTGGGGAGCAKGGTAGTGCAAGGGAGAAGGCTATGGCACCCAGCCTTCCCATGGCAGTKTCCCCCAGTGCTCCTCCAGGAAAGGGCTGTCATCCACACCTCGTGGTTTCAGACTCACAATGTGCCTCCAGTTCTGCTGCTTGAGGAAATGGAGAATATGCCCCCAGGATGTCCCAGGGACATGGGGCTGGTCTAAATACATTTAACTCACTGCTGAAATCTTGGTGCTGATCAAACCTACATTGAAAATAGACAGGAAAGGAGAGACCACATTGCTGGGCAAACTGGGAACCTGAYCTTCAGCACACAGCAAGCCTTGTTTTGAAGTGGTAGGCAGCACATGGACCCTTTCAGGCCCTTGTGGGGGCTGGATTGTCCCTTTCAAGCCCTTTTGGGGGGTTGGCCTGTTGTGGTGGCCCTCATGCCACAAGAGCTGCAGTAGGGTCCGTGTCACCAGGGATGCAGAGCACGCTGGCAAAGGTGAGGAGCTGGGCCAAGAGTGGCTCTGAGGTTGTGCCATTCGACACACAACCAGGATGTGAGCTGGGTTAACTGGGCCTGGGTCCAGGGGAGGGAGGGGATAAGGGACGCCTCGTCTTTCTGTATTTGTGGGAAGTGAATTAATGTGTGCAAAATTCCATCATGCTCGCTTGACTTATTTGTGAGAATATCACAGATTCAGTTCTGAAGGCATCCAGAGCTCTGCTAGCTTTTATTCATGGTAACGTGAAGTTTCATTCCAACCTTTGATGCATTTCCCCACTCCCTCATTATTTAAAGTGTGGTTTTGCTCTAAAGACTGCCTGTATAAAATTGGCATCTGCTTCCTTAACAGATATATTCCATGTGTGAAATCAGAATACCGGTCTAGTGACTTCAATGGCAAGAATTTTTTTCACATGCTCCTTTTTTGTGCTGGTGGTGCAGAGGCTGAGTTGCACTCTTGAATCTCAGGCAACAGCAGTACTGCTCTTCCCTTTTAACMCAAAGCTTTTAGCCAAATGAGGAATAGTGGACTCTTTCCTTTAAAAGGAAAAGTGGCAATGAAGAAAGTAATTTTGGTACACATCTGTTAATGCACTAAGGGTATGAACTGGTCACAAATCACAGGAAAAATCAGACAAAAGGGGATAATCTCTTGTTTTACAGTTCTAAYGCAGTCAGACATCCTTTCTTTTTTTCTTGAATAGCTTTTTATACTGCACTATTGGGATGGGGTTTTTTGAGGGTTACTTTTACATCTTCTCTGCTAGCTCCCCTTGGCTGCAYGGCCTCTTTCTCAAACACATAAGCCTTTGTAAAAGAGAGGCAGTAAAATCTCTCCCCCCTTCTATGCCCCATGTGTACTTTCATCTGGRGTAGTGACACATACTTGTGTTTGATGTGGAGGTTCCTGTAGGCTTAATTATATGGTTTCTTGTGGAATGTAATYGTTTCTTCAGCTATCAAGTGGTGGTCACTGTGTCTGGCCAAAGACAGTATTAAACTTCATTAATTCCTGCTCAGTCAGATTCTGCACTCATTCATCATCCTGCAATCTCACRGAAGACAAAGAGGGTGCCTGGTGGAGTGGGGTACAATGACATTCCCCACACAGGGGTAATGCAGCATGGCCTGGTCTCAGGCTGTTTGGGGCTGGGCATGAGACACAAGGAGGTGAACCTCAGCTTGACTTTTGCATCTAAAGTGAATCTTTTTGCTTAACAAAGCAGAAAATCACGGTCATCTGGGACAGAACTTTGTCCAAAAAAAACCCCAATATCAGAATAATGATATTAAGCAATTCAGAGATCCTCCAATAATTCACTTGAGAAATCTAGCCCTGGTTTTGTGGARCTGGGGGAAGCTGATTGTTTTCTCTGGAAAGGCTGGTTGGGGACAGGTAGGAGTGTACTGGCTAASTGGTGGGCCTCCCTACAATGCTTGCTTGACATCTGGACACCAGGATGGTCCAGATTTGCAGGCTGGACACACAAATAATGAAACGTCTATTTAGGCCTTACTTGCAATTAAACAGAAATTGTGGAAAATACAAGGAATTTTCTCTATGTAAAGACTTAAAGACCTGACAGTTACAAACTTGGGTTCAGCTCCACTCCTACTTCCCTGTCAGCTGCAGGGGAGCATCCTGTGGAACACTGGAGCCTCCAAATAGGTCACTTTCTTCCCTTAAACCTGGTAGTAAAATAGGTGCCCTGACCCTCAGCTGCCCTGTGCCCCTCTGAGCCATTAACATGCCCCTTACATGGTGTGGGGCTYAGAGCAGATGGGGCTCTGACTAATRCCATCTACACTAAGTCCCCTCTTACAGTCCCTTCCACTTTATTACAGACTTTATTACTGCAGCTGTGYGCTGGCCTCATGGTTTCAATGATTTTTCCATAATACTCTCAATCCCTTCCCTGCTCGTTGCTCTGACTGATTGGTTCCTTACTCTCACATTAAATTATGTTACATTTTTCTGCAGCAAACTGCATTATACTGTATTACAAGCTGGTATTTACCATCTGCTGGTCCAATCTCACTAACAAGCCAAACCCTTTTGAATAAAAGKCATTTTAGTTTGTACTGCCTCTAATGCCAGTATTCTCTATAGACCTGAAACACATAATTACTTCATCGGGCATTTTACAAATAGATCCAAGCAGATGCCAGGACATCCTACAGAGCATACCTGTGGAAATRYATTTGCAGGATTTGGCCTTTTCAARGCCAGACAGGTAAGCAACTATTGCAGCCTTTTAGTTGCCCTCTTATAGTAATTAAAATCTCCTTTCTCAAGTGCCCTTTCCTTCCTTCTTGTAATCTGGTTTTGGATGTTGCTCCCAGTTTAATCAGTTCTATTAACCAATTACCACAGGCTTTCCCCCAGGGGGCTGTTAATTACTGACTGCCTCAGAACCATTGGACCATTACACTGACTGAATTTATTTAAGTTTCTAAAAGATACTCTGTACCACTGTTCACCAATTTGCTACATCTGAACCTGATGGAGCCCTGAGAACCCTAAACGTCCCAAACTCAGAGGTCCCCAACTCTCCCCCGACTTCCCTCTGGAAGGCCTGGGAGAGAAATAAGCCTCACAGCCAGGTTCCTCTCATGGAGAAAGATAGCATCTTTCAGTGCTTGATCGCTCCACTGAGTCTGTTTTAGCTTTGTTGTTTTCATTTATCTGAATTTGCAATATAAATGGGTCTAAGAAGATCAACTTCATGTTCAGTCTTTGGCAACGGCAGTGGGAGGGAAGGAAGTATTGTGATGATGCCTAGAAATTATGATGATGCTCAGAAATGCTCAAAAGTTTGGAAKCATCTTCTCATCCCCAGCTGAAACGAGGTTGCTGTGAACTGGGGCTTTGGGAGTTAATTAAGAAAGAGTAAAGGCAGCCCCAGGCCAAGAGGATATTGAGAAGGTCAAAGTGGAGCTTTGTCCAGAATTCACATGTAAAAACCCTACAGCAAGGCGCCTCAGTTTAAAAGGAGCTCACARAAGCCAGCAGCCCAGGGAACATGTGTCTGACACTTGGTGCAGATTATTTCTTCATGCTAACAAATGTGAATTTTTTGCCCTACATGGGAATGTGCAGCCCTTGAGCCCTGCTCTGCAGCTCCCTTACCAAAAGGGGTGCCTCTCGTGGCTGTGCTCAGGAGCATCTGTGCCAGCCTCAGACTTGGCTGTGTTCTCCTCACCCTGACTTCCACYGCTTCTCTACACCCCTTGACTGTGCTTTCAGTGTGGATTTTTAAACGGCTTGAAGTGTTATTAAAACAGGACTTGTAAGGAAAGAAACAGTTTCTGCAGTCTGAGGAATACAGTGTCAGCAAAAGAAAACCGTCTATCAGCAGAAAAACTGCATGTGTCAAATGATTCCTTATAAATACGTCTGTTCCACAAGACAAAGCACCACCACATTCATCTGATACATTTCARCTAGTTTAGGGCTTCTGGGTTCTACTCTTGTATTTACTCTGGTCAGCTAAACAATATAAATATGCATATGCATGCATTTAAATATAAAAATATATCGCTATATGTAGTAATAAAAAATATTCAAATATTTTACAAATGTTACWATACCACATTATAAGATGATGTTATTGTGTATAATATAATTATAAATATGTAAATAAAAGCATGGGGATGCTTTGAATCTTTCTGCATGCTTCTGTTCAAGCGCGTGGCCTCAGCCTTCCCCCTTCAGCTGTACAGAATAAGAACAGATAATAGAGAGCAGTAAATGTTCTGCTTTCTTGAGTCCCACCAGTGACTGGGAGCAATCCAAAGGATTCTGGGGGCGAAGAGGCTGGATAGACTCTTGGGGGCATGAAGGTGACAGGGTTTTCTAGAGGCTTGTGCAGTGCTTTGGAAAGTTTGTAAAGAAGTTGTGGTTTCATGTTAGTTCCCTTAATCATCTACAGGCTGGGAAATTACAGGGAAATACTGGAAACYGCAGTGACACCAAGCGTGCTATAGCCTACAGGAACATGCAGTCAGCTTTACTGACAGGAGTAACATGTTCCAAAGGCTTGGAAAATGGATTCCTAAGCCTGTCTCCCAGGGAGGGTAATGCGTGGAATTGCCATGACTCAGATATCTTCTGACCAAGTTCTTTCAGACGTTTCAGTCAAGAAGGGGTTGATGYTTAGTATCAAATTTCCTTGTTAGTAGATATTTGACATGGCATGGGTTTCTGATAGAACAGAATAGAGCAATACTGCAATGTCGTGGAATCACAAGGCAGGCACAATAAAGCAAGTGGGACACACAGTAGGATTGCAATGCAAACATGATTCCACTGTCTGGAGCAGCTCAGACCCTTTGCTCCCTTCAGGGTCCATTTTGGTGGCTTTTAGACTCCATGTGGGGCTGAACCACAACTAGGTTTTCCCCACACTGGTCTGGCTGACTCAGAAAGACAATACTACCTGTTAATTATTTTAGGAAAGGCCATTTTCACAATCCACTCKACAGAAACAGCTGTTTATCTAAAGCATAGGCCACCCTCTGCTCCTCTTTGTGTTAAGTTCAGTTTCCTGTGCTACAGTTGTGGTCACTTCCTATGTGGTTTTCTGAGCTTCGTGAGCACATCATCCCTGCCTATCTTCTCTGAGCCTCTTCCATGGAAGAGTTTTATTAACTTCCCACAGCAATTCCCCAGGCCTCAGAGCAGGCCGTGTTCCACCCACAAAGTGGGCAGGGGAGTTCAYACATAAAGCATTCCTGTTAGCAAAGGACAGCATCCACACTTGTACACTTTAGAGACAGCATCACACTCTCTACACCTGATTTTTAGTTGWTACTCACCGAATGACCCAGGCTCAGCTGTTATTCCTGGTGGCATGGAGCAGCAGCAGTCGGCAAACCCAGCGTGACCCCGTGCCCCGGGCAYGGCTCTGCCTGCCAAGCCAGCGTTCAATCAGCGGGCTCTTCTGTAAACTGCGCTGTGCCGCTTGASTCCCTGCCATCAAAATAATAGTGTCCAGCATTTTTTTTATGGGTGGTCATCTTGCTGGGTTTTGCGAGCCATTTTCCCCGTCTGGAGACCATACATGGCTAAGATTTATGTATATTTATTTTCGATGGCCTATTCGCTAACCCTACAAGACTGTGCATGAAACTCCGGGCATCCAGAGCTCCTTTATCCCAGGGTGGGGGAGGAGCAGAGAAAAAGATCGAAGATTAAACAAGTGAGAGCAATATTAAGAATCATTTTTTTATAGCATTCTTTAGAGTGAAWACACTATTACGACATATTTTTCTCCTAAATGATGTGTTCAGGCAGAGGCCCAACGCTGTAAAAAGACACATAATTGGCACTCGAACAGGTCTGAGTTATTGCTTGGTTGGTGTAATTTTACACCTGTCACTGCCCATATATTTAGAAAGAGGGAAAAAGCCAGACCTGGGGTTGTTTCACTGCTGGTTGCCTTCRGGCCGTGCTGACACGCTCGCTGAGTTTGCAGCACGCCTTTGCAAAGTGGGGCCAGCAGAGGCCACACCGAGGGCTCTGCAGCTTCGAGGGGCTGAGAAAATGCCCCAAGGCTGCAGCCCCAYGGGAGCTGCACGGTTTTATCGGTGTGGCCCAGCTCCCCCTGCCACACAGGTGACAGTGTCCATCCCGGTGTGCCCCTCCTTGCCCAGAGCCAGCGGGCAGCACGCTGAGATAGCCGCCTTCTAAAGGCACCTGTGTTAGACAGTTCTGTGTTGGTTTTGGTTTGGTTTTGGTTTGGTTTCTTCCCTGGGATTACTGAAAGTACCTAGCCTGTGACCTCAGCTGTTTTTCTTGAGCTTAAAATATGCAAATATAATAGAAATCGAAAACAACTCTCAGCCAAAAGTGCCCAGACGACAGCAGCGTTTATCGAGAAGAATAACAGGGCAGCCCCAATCCTCCTTAATTCGCCTTCTGGTGGCTGGGAGCAAAAGGCTGGACAGGATCAGTTAAAAAGCTTGTTTCTGTCCCTGCCATCAGTTTTAGGGTCAAAATGATTTGTAGCTTTCCCCAGGCTGGTGGGCTCCTCTGCCTGAGGGCAGAAGCTCCCCTTGGAGCCAGGGTGCTTGGCCACAGTGCTCCAGGAGCTTTCTGCAGGTGTCCCAACCTCGGGGAGACAGGGATGGAGGAAGCAAAACAGCTGGAAACTCCGCTCATGAGCCCAGCTGTGCTGTTCCCCTCTGCAAAAATGCTTGTCCAGGTATCTCTGTGCCCTGCACACTGCATCTTAATCCTCCTTCATTCGACCAGATAGATGATTACTTTTTGAATCTTCTTTTTGTAGTTAGTCAGTGAGTTGGAAACAAGGCAGTTTTCTGCAGAAGTCCAGCAATGATGTTCCTCAGAGTCTCTTGCATGGTGCAGCTGACCCCAGAAAATTCTGTTGCTAATGCAGCCGAGGGTGGCAGGTTTAGCACAGGTGGAGTAGCCTTCCTCCAATGCCAGGCTTGTTGGAGTTCATCCAGTCCTCCTGCATTTCCCAGGCAGGCTGTGGTCCCTCTCCTTTTATGATGGAGCTCTGGTTTGCGAGACAGAGACATTTTGAGCTCCAACACAACCAGCCTCACTTTGCAGCTGTTTACTTACCAGATTCATCAACTGAAATTGGCCAAGCAGGAGTAATAGTTTGGAAAATCAGAGTATCATCCATTTTTAATAGTTTTACAATGCTGTAAAAGGCTAGCCTCTCTGTCTGAAGGAGGTATATTCAGATATACCTCTGAATACAGGCTGTTCAATCAGACACAAAAAAATTGACTTAAATATCATGTTATTTTGTATAACAACTTTCTTTGGATACTTTTTCTTCTCAATTTCTGTGAGTCATTAATTATATCAATTTCACATTTTCCAGGTGGGTTCTTTTCCCTGCTGCACTGAGAGGAAGAAAATTGTGTCTTGCRAACTGACATTTACATTTCTTGTGTGTCCAGATGGTAAGACTCCAAGGACACCTGAAATGGCAGGAACCTTGTGACAGAGTCAGGCTATCAGCAGGTCCCCCGAGGCCAGAGTGGAGCAATGCAAGAAACAATWTTACACATACTCTATTTTGTCCCTTGTCAGCTTAAACTTTTTAATTTCCTGTAGCCCTAAGTCACATAAGGAAAGGTCTCACACACACCCCCACACCCCCTTTGGCTGAGCATCATTGCCTTAAGTGTTATATTATATTCACACTTGGGATAAGTACTGAAGACAGAAACCGGGTTTTTATGGTTTTATTGGTAAATTCTAGCCTAGAAACTTCRGGAGACTTGCAAGCCCAAACAACTCCAAGTCAGGAGGGGGCCCTCAAGAGGGAAAGATTTCCCAGAACAAACTTTCTCATTGTGAAAGGCTAAAATTGTTGCTCTCCTGTGATTTATAGTGCAAAGGCTTTCAGTCTTACAGAGCACCTGGAATATTCAGCATTAGCTCAGAAACAAAGCTGTGTGTTGTTGATAAAGCATATCTCTGCAGAATCTGTAGTATCAGGGAACCTGCACGTACTTTACACACCRAGAGATTATTCTGAACGTGCTGCTAACGTGTCTGAATCTATTTGCTGTTGTTGGCATAATTCACAAGCACAAAATGAATGTGGCTACAACAAAGCCCTCTGGCTGCTCTGTCAATTACTCCTCATTTTCCAGCTGTGACTTGTATCTGCTTATATCTTCCCAGAAAGATGAATGTTGAGAGATGAGAATAATTTAATTTACGGCTTCACCTCAAATTAAGTCTTAAATTGCAAGTCTTTAATCTTTAGCATTACAATGAAGCTACTGACACAGTSAGGTTCTTCACCACACAAACCTCCTGTGAGAGATCCCTGTCTGTCTTTACACTCACCCACATGTGTCACAGTTCAAGCATGATTCTGARTTTAGCTGCTCCTCTCCTTGCCCTATGACACTCAGTTCAGCCCTTGGGGGTCTCCCACCTCTCAAGTCCACAAAACCGTGGACACTGTGTGTCCCCAGGTTTGAGAGAAAGCTTCTGTCTGCTAGCAGAGCAGGCCACCCCTGAGCCCTGCATCCCTCTGTCCATGACAGTTTTTTTTCCTGTCTGACTGCACACTTCACTTCTCAATCCATGGCATGAATGAGGGAGTCACCATGAATAAGACATGAGACCAAGGTTTGAGAGACATGGAAGGGATTYTTCCTCTGTTCCTGGTCTACTTTAGATACGTAGACACTCTCTGGACATGTAGTCTCTATTTGGGTACTCTGTATTCCTTTAAATCTGTCTATTTGGCCTTCAGTTTATGGCTGGGCAAAGACTCTTGACACCTTCAGATACAGGTGGGTACCTGTAGCTCTGCTGTCCTTAGCCCCGAGAACAATCCTGCATTCCCTGTCTTCGAAAGTTAAAACCATTCTCCCTGTTGTCTGACCTCATGGGGTTGCTGGTTAATTTTTATTCTTTCAGGGACAACTGARCACTGAAGCAAATAAAATGAAGGCTTTGTTGAATGATTTCCAAATGCAAGTGACAGACTTGCAACAGGAAGCAGGAAGCCACCATTCCCACCCAGGACCTCGCCAACTCTGGCACCTCTGTAATCATTGCTGCTCATGTTTCCACCTACCCGTGTTTGAACTTATTCCTGGTATACAGCCTTCCCTTCTGTCACTCCTCTTCCAAGTGACCTCTCAATATCCTGTACCCAGACCCTCTGTCCTGTTTCAGACACCTCTGATAATGCTCTGCATTTTAATTCTTCATTTTTGCCTGTTCTTTTCTSCTGCTAAAGGAGGAAAATTGTTTCACTCATTACAGACACATCATGGTCCTGGAGGGTGTGTGGTTGTGTGTGTGATTTATTGAGCTGTACATCACCCTGTGCAACTGTCCCTGCAGGAGTACACCCAGGCTCCCATTCTCTTTCCTCTAAAAACAGACATTTGATGAAAGTATACCAGAAGGACCACCAGAACATAACAAGAGATCAAGTCCCTGYCATCAGAACCCCGAGGGAGATGTTCCGTATTCTGCCAGTTTGTGCAGAGGAAATGCAGCCATGGCCATTGGAGAGGGAAAGGTTAAATGGGATGTACTGGATGCATTGATGTGAGAAGTCAAGGAAGATTAGGAGTTTTATGGCTTTTTTTTTGTTCCTGACAATCTCACACAGCATCTCAGCACCATTAGTAAATACCTTGTGCTACCGCAGGAAGATTAAGCATTCCAGAGCCTGCTTTTGGGATAAGCTGCCAGCCCCTGGAGACAGCCCATGGCTCAGGCTGGCTGTCCCCAGCAGCACTCGGGATGCCACAGGACTGGGCTCTCCAGCTTAGTTCAGCAGGAGCAGTCCAGTGTAGCGTGAAAGCCAAAACATGAAGCTGGAGGAATGCACACAAGGGAGAAAAGGCAAAACAGTGCATTTCAGGACAGCTCCTGACTGAGGCTCACTGCAAATGGAATCATGACCCAGGCTSATCTGCCAGCGCTGGTAGCTGGGACAAGTGTTTGGACTCATCTTTTCCTATCACCAAACGAAGGCATGGAGCTCTGCATGAAAATAATATTAAGGGTTGATTGATTGCAGATTAAGAGCCGGAATAAAAGCTTAATGACGTCAATAGAAAGATTCTCATTGGATTGAGTCAGCCCCAAGACATTGCTGGACTGATGAAATGGATTTTTTATATTTTTTTTTAATGCAATCATCACAATGTAAAAGCTCCTGTTGGACAGAAATATCTCATATAAGCAGCATTAAAAAGAGGTCTGGAACAAAAGGATGTATTTAGGCTGCCCAAGACTAATATTTCAGCATGGTTGTTTGTTTACATGATATTTCATCACACAGTACTTCACTTTGCATTGGAGAGGGAAAGCTCAGGTGTGCTCAGATCTCTTTCATTAATGAGATGTTCTTTATAAAGTTTTTTCTATGTTTGTAAGGACCTGCCTGTCACTGGGGCATCTTCACCAGCCCAGAGTGATCCTCATAGTCTGCACACTCACAGGAGTGTCTCATGCTTGGCACAGGGGCTTCGACTGCAGGAAGGACAASGGCCCTGTGCCCTTTTGCCTGTAACAAATACAACCCATAGGAAACACACACATACTCAAACATTTTCATATAACTTATGTTACAGGTTATTGTCCTCTTTCTTTAAAGCTAAGGAATTTTCATGAAGTGTGTATACATCTGGTATCGGATCAATTCAAGATTAGGATAAAGAGATTATTTATAGCTCCACATTGACATTTGTTTATTGTATAGATGACATCACCATGCCAGACATTGCTTTAACTCAGTATTTCCCACTTTTATTGCATTTGTGATCCTGTATATGGCCACAGAACAAATCATTAAGGAGGATTCCATGAAGGATAATGAGTACCATAATACTTCTAAGCTTCACATACACTCTTTAGCTGTACTCAAATTCTTTTCATCTGTCAAGCAAACTTGCAAGAAACAGAAAATAGTGAATGTTGAATGACACATTTGCTTGTAATCTCAGGTTTTCCAAATCCCCTTGGTGTACCTGTGTTCCCCTTTTCTTTAYTAATGAATTCTGACACTAAAACAGATGTTGCCCTGTGCATTCTCTTACATTATTTTATTTCCCAGCAAGGTTGCTGCTCYGGATACATTCAGTAAGAGGCAAATGCTCAAATATGTGGACACCTTTGTCATATCTTTCCTTTTCCCCTCCCTTGCTGTTTGCCAGATCACAGTGGATCCGATCCTGTGTCATGCAAGAGTGACATGGGAATTAGAAGTTTTCAATAAAAAGCAGTGATCAAGCGTCCATTATTTTCTACAAATAAAACATTCTGCTGAGGRGTTTGTAAAGGTGGGAAGAAAAATGTAACTTTTTGTTTTTAAATTCTGTATTTCTGTTRTATTTGCAATTTTACTACCAAAGCATGAAGCTGGACCTGAGCCTGAYCCCAGTCACAGCTGCCAAATTGGGAAAGCAGCTTTGCACTGCCAGGCTGTCCAGTCCCCTGTGAGCCCTCCAGCAGTGCCTGCCCCACCGTGGTCCCCAAATCCACCAGGGACCACCCAGAATGGCACTGCCACCATGCTGGATGCTGCTGACCCAGCCATTCCCCTCCACACCAATTTGCTGTTGCCCAAGAGCTGGCCAGCTCACCCTGTTGTGTTGTTGGGGCTGGAGCATTGTTTCACACTATTTTATAGTATTGCTCATAAAATATCTCTTTTGAGTAGCTGCAGAAAGCAGCCTTTCTACCAGGGGACTTGCTCTAGCCAATTTACTTTATGTGTGCAAAATTTTACAGAAGAGAGGGTTTTATTTTTGCAAAGAAGGAAATGGATTGGGTGGGCTCTGAAATGTTTAAATAAGAGACTTCACTAGCCCTGATCTCAGACTAATTGGCTAAATTAAGTTGCCACAGATTTCTTTGATRCATGGCATGAAATGCTCTTGCAATTAAAACACGAATGCTGTGCCACAAAATAATTTCATGCCTCTGTTCAACAGTTCTGGCAGTGGAGAGGCTGCACAAACGGTGTGAGGGTGGCCCTGCGATTGCCATCCAGTYTGTCCAGATTTCTGAGAAAACACCCGTTTGCCAGATGAGAACCTATTGATCTTTYTTTCTTGAATAACCCCTGTTCTTCTCCCCACTCATCACTTTTCTTTTAGTTTTCTTTCTGCTACTCTCTAAATTTTCAGAACTTTCAGAACATTTTTATAATGTCTTTAAAGCTTAGGGTAACAAGAGGAAAAGTTAAAAAGTGGGAAAAAGTGCTACTCTGTGGCCACCACTTAGTCTATTATATTTGGCAGCAAATAAGAAACTAAAAGCTAAACAACCAGAAAGATTAAATACTTCAAAAACATTCCACAAATTGTGAAAAATGTAAAAAAGGTTCACTTCAGACTTTGCAAAATGAAAATATTTTTTATTCCATCCTGGTTAGATTTTTTCCATTCTGGTTTCTTACTGTAACAACTAAATTCACGGCTGCTTAGGCCTGAGCTATCCCTCCTAGTGTGAGCTGCAAGAGAAAAGTTCACAAGCATCCGTGAGGGTTTGTCACCTGGGAGGAGAGACACAGCTGTTTGTCTGCCATGTGTTGGTAGCCACATATGGTGGTTTCCCTGGAAAATGCATGTATTCAGAGGGAATTTTTGGAGCTGTCCCTTTCSCTCATGGCCAGCTTTGAGTCCTTGCCCTTTTCCTCTCCTCTGGTTCCCCTGGCCACAGTGAACATGACTAGCAGGACCTGCAGCAGTGGTGGCCTTCYCTTGGTCCATCACTGTGACATCTCAGGGCAGCACTGAGTGAAAACTCTTTGTCACCTCAGGCTGGGATTCACAAATGGCAGGAGGTCAAAGCTCTACACTGCATTTGGGAGCCTTGTTTGCATTTTAATTTGAATGTGCAGAGACTTCCTGTGGGGACAGCTGTCCTGTGCGAGCTGGGTGTCCCTGGGACCCGCTGTCTCCTGCCAGGACCCCTCTCCTCTCCTCTCCTCTCCTCTCCTCTCCTC